>NC_067489.1:49500337-49801726 GCF_947179515.1 Apodemus sylvaticus
CAGTGTCATGTCATGAATGGGCTTTATCTCTTAGAACTATCTGCAACATTTATTAAGATTTCTTAGCTGATTTAGACAAGAATCAGTTTATACCTTACTTCAGAAATGCTTAAGGTAAAACCAACTCAGCCATTCCAGATGAAATAGCACATTGTGAGCTCAATTCTCAAATTAACAGAGCAGTAAATTTAAAGCCACTTTTCAGGATGATTTTGGCTGAACTGCCTAGAGTCCCTCCCAAGGCTGATTTCTGACAACAGCTTTATGGGCTCCAGTGCGAATGTTTTCTTTGTTAGCATGTTAAACTCTCATAGAAGGATATTAACCCTTCTAAATTCAGTGTGCACCAATGGAGGATAAAATAGTTCTAAATGGTGTCTTTATCAGAAAGTATATAGTTCGTTTTTAATTTTTCTGAAGAAATATCAGGACAATCTTGAAGAAATTATATCAAAAGAATATTGATTAAATTTGTATAAACAATCTAACCTTTTGGACACTATAATATGCATCATGTGACTTCTTAGAAAAACAAATATCTGTGCATCATTATCACAGCCAAAGATCTTATACAGTGATAATATAACCTGGTAATCAAGAGGTTTGATATGACACAGCACTGGGCTAAAAATCTAAGATACATATGTAAGTGTCACTGTTATTTCCTCAGTGGACAGGATGAAATGAGAGTCATACTCAAGTTTTATGAACAAATGGCTTGGGCTAAGCACAGAGTGTTTCTATGTAACTATCCGGAAGTTAGTTAGTCTGGAAGTTTCTAGCCTTTGCGCAATCTAATATTTTGTAGTCCTAGACCTTGAAAGCTTCAGCTTCTAGTCCCCATCTGCTAATGTAGGACTACAATGTTTCAGCCTCTGAGATTATGTCTCTTGATATAAATTTAACTTTTATTCACCAGAGGAAATTGTCATCTTGGAGGTGTACTACTAAACAGTCTCACCCTGTCTATCTCTTTCAGAACTCAGGCTGGCTGGTTCAATTCAACACAAATTCCTTCCCAAGCTTACTGATTCAACCTGATTTCGGTCTGCTTCTCACTGCTTCTTGCTCTTCTTGGCATCAAACTAACTATGTCAACTTTTTTTTTTATTGGTATATTTTTATTTACATTTCAAATGATTTTCCCTTTTCTGGGTCCTCACTCCCTGCAAGTCCCATAAGCCCTCTTCCGTCCCCCTGTTCTTCCATCCACCCCTTCCCATTTCCCTGTTCTGGAATTCCCCTATACTCTTTCACCGAGTCTTTCTAGAACCAGGGGCCACTCCTCCATTGTTTTTGGACATCATTTGATTTGTGGATTATGTCCTGGGTATTCAAAGTTTCTAGGCTAATATCCGCTTATCAGTGAGTACATACCATGATTGATCTTTTGAAACTGGGTTACCTCACTTAGTATGATGTTCTCTAGTTCCATCCATTTGTCTAAGAATTTCATGAATTCATTGTTTCTAATGGTTGAATAGTACTCCATTGTGTAAATATACCACATTTTTTGTATCCATTCCTCCGTTGAAGGACACCTAGGTTCTTTCCAGCTTCTGGCTACTACAAATAGGGCTGCTATGATCATAGTGGAGCATGTGTCCTTATTGCATGCTGAAGAATCCTCTGGATATATGCCCAGGAGTGGTATAATGGGTCCTTAGGAAGTGTTATGCCCAGTTTTCTGAGGAACCGCCATACTGATTTCCAAAGTGGTTACACCATCTTCAAATCCCACAGCAGTGGAGGAGTGTTCCTATTTCTCCACATCCTCACCAACACCTGCTGTCTCCTGAGTTTTTGACCTTAGCCATTCTGACTGGTGTGAGGTGAAATCTCAGGGATGTTTTGATTTGCATTTCCCTAATGATTAATGATGTTAAACATTTCTTAAGGTGTTTCTCAGCTCTCCGAAGTTCTTCATGTGAAAATTCTTTGTTTAGCTCCATACCCCACTTTTTAATGGGGTTATTTGGTTCTCTGGGTTCTATTTTCTTGAGTTCTTTGTATATATTAGATATTAGCCCTCTGTCGGATTTAGGGTTGGTGAAGATCCTTTCCCAATCTGTTGGTTGATGTTTTGTCCTATTGACAGTGTCCTTTGCCTTACAGAAACTTTGTAGTTTTATGAGGTCCCATTTGTCAATTCTTGATCTTAGAGCATAAGCTATTGGTGTTCTATTCAGGAAAATTTCCCCTGTGCCCATGTCCTCCAGGGTCTTCCCCAGTTTCTTTTCGATTAGTTTCAGTGTGTCAGGTTTTAGGTGGAGGTCCTTGATCCATTTGGAGTTGAGCTTGGTACAAGGAGATAAGAATGGATCGATGCACATTCTTCTGCATGCTGACCTCCAATTGAACCAGCACCATTTGTTGAGAAGATTATCTTTTTTCCACTGGATGCTTTCAGCTCCTTTGTCGAAGACCAAGTGACCATAGGTGTGTTGGTTCATTTCTGGGTCTTCAATCCTATTCCATTGATCCGCTTGCCTGATATTGTACCAATACCATGCAGTTTTTATCACTATTGCTCTGTAGTAGAGTTTAAAGTCTGAATCTCCCTGAAGTTCTTTTACTGTTGAGAATAGTTTTAACTATCCTGGGTTTTTTGTTATTCTAGATGAATTTGAGAATTGCTCTTTCTATCTCTATGAAGAACTGGGTTGGGATTTTTATGGGGATAGCATTGAATCTGTAGATTGCCTTTGGCAAGATGGCCATTTTAACTATATTAAACCTGCCAATCCGCGAGCATGGAAGATTTTTCCATTTTCTGAGATCTTCTTCGATTTCCTTCTTCAGAGATCTGAAGTTCTTGTCATATAGGTCTTTCACTTGTTTGGTTAGAGTCACTCCAAGATACTTTATGCTGTTTGTAGCTATTGTGAAGGGGGTCATTTCCCTAATTTCTTGATCAATCTGCTTATCCTTTGAATATATATAGGTTACTGATTTGCTTGTGTTGATTTTGTAGCCAGCCACTTTGCTGAAGTTGCTTATCAGCTGTAGGAGTTCTCTACTAGAGTTTTTAGGGTCACTTTATACGATCATATCATCTGCAAATAGTGATAGTTAGACTTCTTCCTTTCCAATTTGTATCCCTTTGACTTCCTTCTGTTGTCTAATTGCTCTAGCTAGGACTTCAAGAACTATATTGAAAAGATATGGAGAGAGGGGGCAGCCTTGTCTAGTCCCTGATTTTAGTGGGATTGCTTCAAGTTTCTCTCCATTTAGTTTGATGTTGGCTACCGGTTTGCTGCATATTGCTTTTACTATATTTAGATATGGGCCTTGAATTCCTGTTCTTTCCAAGACTTTTAGCATGAAAGGATGCTGAATTTTGTCAAATGTTTTTCCAGCATCTAATGAAATGATCATGTGTTTTTTTTCTTTGAGTTTTTTTTTATGTAGTGGATAGCTTATATGGATTTCCTTATATTGAGCCATCCCTGCATCCCTGGGATGAAGCCTACTTGATCATGGTGCATGATCGTTTTTATGTGTTCTTGGATTCGGTGGGCAGGAATTTTATTTAGTATTTTTGCATCGATATTCATAAGGGAAATTGCCCTGAAATTCTCTTTCTTAGTTGGATCTTGGTGTGGTTTTGGTATCAGCGTAATAGTGGCTTCGAAGAAGGAGTTGGGTAGTGTTCCTTCTGGTTCTATTTGGTGGAACAGTTTGAAGAGTATTGGTGTTAAGTCTTCTTTGAAGGTCTGATAGAATTCTGCACTGAAACCATCTGGTCCTGTGCTTTTTTTGGTCAGAAGCCTATCTATGACCCCGTCTATTTCTTTAGGGGTTATGGGTCTGTTTAGATGGTCTATTTGATCCTGGCTTAATTTTGGTAATTGGTATTTGTCTAGAAAATGTCCATTTCCTCCAGATTCTCCAGTTGTGTTGAGTACGGGTTTTTGTAGTAGGATCTGATGATTTTTTGAATTTCCTTGGTTTCTGTTGTAATATCTCTGGGACCATTTGCTTGTAGAATTGTCTTCCAGCCTTTTACTCTAAGGTAGTTTTTGTCTTTGACACTGAGGTGTGTTTCCTGTATGCAGCAAAATGTAGGGTCCTGTTTATGTAACCAGTCTATTAGTCTATGTCTTTTTGTTGGGGAATTGAGTCCATTGATGTTAAGAGATATCAAGGAGTAGTGGTTATTGCTTCCTATAAATTTTGATTTTAATTTTATACGTATGTGGTTATCTTCTTTGGGTTTGATGAAAGAAGCTTAATATCCTGCTCTTTCCAGGTTATAGTTTCCCTCGTTGTAATGGAGTTTTCCCCCTATTATCCTTTGTATGGCTGGGTTTGTAGAAAGATATTGTGTAAATTTGGTTTTGTCATGGAATATCTTGGTTTCTCCATCTATAGTAATTGAGAGTTTCGCTGGGTATAGTAGTCTCAGCTGGCATTTGTGTTCTCTTAGAGTCTGCATGTGCTCTCCCCAGGATCTTCTAGCTTTCATGGTCTCTGGTGAGAAATCTGGTGTAATTCTGATAGTTCTTCCTTTATATGTTACTTGCCCTTTACCGCCCTAAGTATTCTTTCTTTGTTTAGTACATTTGGGGTTTTGATTATTATGTGACGGGAGGTATTTCTGTTCTGGTCCAGTCTGTTTGGAGTTCTGTAGGCTTCTTGTATGTTCATGGGCATCTCTCTCTTTAGGTTAGGGAAGTTTTCTTCCATAATTTTGTTGAAGATATTTGCTAGCCCTTTAAGTTGTAAAGCTTCACTCTCATCAATGCCTATAATGCTTAGATTTGGCTTTCTAATTTTGTCCTGAATTTCCTGGATATTATGGGTTACAAGCTTTTTGCATTTTGCATTTTCTTTAACTGTTGAGTCCATGGTTTCTATGGTATCTTCGGCATCTGAGATTCTTCTATCTCTTATATTCTGTTGTTGATATTTGCGTCTATGGTCCCTGATTTCTTCCCAAGGTTTTCTATCTCCAAAGCTGTCTCCTTTTGTGCTTTCTTAGTTGATTTTACTTCTGTTTTTAGATCCTGGAAGTTTTTGCTCAGTTCTGTCATTTGCTTGTTTGTGTTTTCCTCTAATTCTTTAAGAGATTTTTTGTGTTTTCTCTTTCATGATTTCTGCCTGTTGATCAAGGTTCTCCTGTATTTCTTTAAGTGATTTTTGCATTTCCTCCTTATTGGCTTTTGTATTCTCCTGAATTTCTTTCAATGATTTTTGTGTTTCCTTTGTAAGGGCTTCTAATTTTTGATCCATTTTCTCCTAATTTCTTTAAGTATGTCCTTCATGTGTTCCTGTACCAGCATCATGACCGGTGATTTTAAATCCAAATCTTGTTTTTCTGGTGTGTTGGGTTATCCAGGACTTGCTAATGTTGGAGAATTGGGTTCAGATGCTGCCATAATGCCTTGGTTTCTCTTAGTAACGTTCATGTTTGCCTTTAGCCATCTGGTTCTCCCAAGTGTTAGATGGTCTTATTGTAACTGGCTGGTGCTTCAACCTACTGTAGATCTTTAAGGTTATCCCTGCAACACTGGATGACTGGGTTTCTTCTGGCACAGATTACTGATTTGCTCCTTTCCTCTTTTGTGCTTTTGGAGCCCTTCTCTGTCTTGCCTCAAGCAATGTTATACTTAGGTTGTCAATGTTAACCAGGTGTTCTCTGTTTGCTCTATTATGGATCGAAGATGTTGTGGTGGGGGGTCACTCCCTCTGTTGATTCTCACATAGGACACAGGTCCTGTGATGGACTGGCTTGCAGATGAACTGCCTATGTGCTTAATTCCTTAGTGCAGGCAGACCCCTGGCAGTTTGCACCACCAGAAATCTAAAGCTCAGGGTGACACAGTACCTAGTGATCCTTTTCTGTCCCTGGCAGGCAGCAAATATGGCCGTGGGGCTTCTCTTCTTCCAAGCTCCCTGGGCAGGACAAGGGCCCCAATCCTGGTGGGCTGGCAGACAAAACCCGCCTACGTGCTCAGTTCCTGAGTGCAGGCAGACCCCTGGCGATTTGCACCACCAGAAATCTAAAGCTCAGGGTGGTACAGTACCTAGTGATCCTTTTCTGTCCAGGCAGGCAGCAAATATGGTAGCGGGGCTTCTCCCCTTCCGCAGCTCCCTGGGCAGAACATGGGCCTGTCAACTTGTTTTAACATTCTGGATCCTTCTGGTTCTCTGGCTTCATCTGCCTCTGCTGATATGCACTCAACTGCACTGAAATTAACTGCACTAAACTGAACTGACTCTCATCTAATTTAACTCCCCACTTACTCTGTCTCCTTGCAATGGACTTTAATTGCTTCTATTCAGAAATGGGTATGTTTTAGCTCTGAATTTTACTTTGCCACCCATTTAGATGTAATTGTTTTGGATTAAAGATATGTACTAAAGGCATGTCTACATTCCAGCCAGATCACTTGGACTTGGAAAATCTGTGGATGTAATTCCTTAAAGGAACTGTCATATTGCTAAATTCAAATTATTCTACACAGTTAAACAGGTTCTATGTAGTGTAATTTTGTGAAAACTGTTCATTTCCCTGAAATGAAAAATTATGTTAAAGTGCTCACCTTTGACATTTAAAGGGCCCTTCTGTTTTAAGGGAAATCCATGTAATAACAGGCATTTCAATTGCTCTTCAAGCTGAGACCAGGTTTATTCTAGAGTTGCTATCCTAATATTTACATTTTCAGGAATAAAATGTCTCTTTCTTAGTTTTTCAAATTTATGAATTTATGATGCAAACACAGATTGTTTATAAAAGGATACAGTGAAAACTATTTTAAAGTCACTTATCCAATCTTAGGAATACTTTATAACTTTTATTTCTATGGCATCAATATGGAAAATAGAGGATAGTATTAAAATGCACTTTTAAATATGTGGGTATCAATTTCTATTACTCAGTAAATCTAGTTATATAAGCTTTTGGAGAATTAATGTGACTTTGACTTGTTTACTGGTTTCTGACATTTGAGTTTTTGTTTGCTTTTAAGTTTGAAATTCATACAATACCCGTTTATTAGAAAATAATTTCAAAAGCAACTGATAGAGGCTGGGATGAGATAAGTTTGGTAAATGCTGTAGGTGATAACACGACTTTTAGTTTGGTCATTCATTGTATCAAAGTGTTATAAATAATTTCATTCAGTGTTTGGACTTTAGAGAAAAGAGATATGTATATATGATTATCAACATCCATGTTATTATAAACTATTTGAAATAATGCACAGATACTGAAACAATTTACAGAGAAGATTTAAGATCTTTCTTTTCATAGTCTACATGGGAGAGATTAATAGCAACATAATGATAGATGAGTTTTGGTTAAAATGCTGTTACATCAGCTCCACTCTGAGAAGAAAGACAGGCTTATTTTGCTTTGCCTTTGTAAAGTAGAATTGGATATCATAGACATGACATATCAAACTTTCATAAGAAGGCTATAAAAATGAATACAAGACAGATCCTACAGAGACTTCAGGATGTAAAAGAAAGTATGATTGTTCAAGCCCTAGTTTTCTTTGTTTTTCTTCTCTATCATAGATGTGGAGCTTATGAATTACACGTAGATTTTCTAGAATAACTGTTATTATAGTCAATGGTACAGATATGTGAGCACTATCAACAAGTCATTACAACCAATGCTTGGGAAAACCTTTACAATATCAAGTTCTCCCACATAAGTTAAGGCATCTCCAATACCTGATCAAAGAAAACAGTTGGTAAAGACCAAAGCTCAAATCCCCAAACTCGCAATGGTGAGACATGCCCCATCCCTCTGCGGAAGCAGAGAATAATAGTGTGGAACACTGCTACCCATTCAATGGAAAGGAAATATACCCTTTTTCTTTCCCTTCAGGGTTAGTGTTGCCTGGCCTTATTATGTGTAAGTACTTTGAAAAGGTCAATGACCGCTTTTTGGTCATGTCACTCATAGATAAATGAGGAGGAATATTGAGATGTTCCTCATCATGGTTGTCATCAGAGGAAGAGCCGAGGCTCTGTAAAGAAGTAGTGTCCTGTTACTGTCCTGTTACTAAGTCTTTATGAGAAGATACTAGATGCAGATAGATGTCACATGCAAGGCACACAGCTCTCTAGGATGATATCCGGTCAGAAAGATAGACAGAAGGCCTAAACAGGGTCCTAAGACTCATAGTAAATACCTAAAACTTCAAAATTCTAATAAAGATGTGGCTGTCATTCAAAGAGTCTCTAAAACATCAAATTAATTGAAAAAAATCATGTTATAATTAAAAGAAAAATGATTTTAAAACTTTCATCATTGGAAGAGTAAAAGCTATTACAGGTATGTTTAACAATAAAAATATTTTTAAAAATGTAGAGCATATATAGTCATTAGTGGATCAAATTGGTTTATGGATAATGCAAAGAATTAATTTTTGTACGTTTTAGTGAAAATTTCATATGATCTTATGTCTTGATTAATACCATGATCTTGTCTGCCAATTTGGTATGTTCTAATTGTTTTTACCCACCATCACATTTCCTAACAAGTTCAAGTGTTCACAATCCCTCTCAAGACTTAGTATTCATTTCAGAAGAAGAAGCAAACTGTAGAGGCAGAGGCAGCTGACCCTGAAGCAAAACATTATCTGCTGGACCTGAGAGGGCTGTCTTACACTTGCAGTTCAGTGGCTTTAATGTCATACACAAGACATCTGGAGGCTCCAATAATTGTTATAGTAGAGCTAGTGGAGCTTGCATCACTAACTGAGAAGTATTAGCAGTCAGTAGCTGCTAGAAAAAGGAAAGATAGTTTTGTTTACCATGGAGTCCCTGAGAGGCTACTGAAGATTCAGTAGATTATCCTAGACTCATGCACAGGCAGACAGCATTAATAGACCCAATAACTTAAGGAAAAAACAGAATACTGGAAGGATAACAAACGAACAAAAACAAAGTAGTAAAAAAAAAAAATAACAAGAACAAAATGCCAAAACAGCAAAATGAGACAAAAAGAAAATACCTAACCAGACCCTGTCTCACACAGAGAAAGAATCAGTGCTGTCCAAGTTCGGGGCCCTGAATTTGAATTATCAGAAACCATGTAGATGTGTATGTACCATGTATGCATATAGATATCTTATGAGGTAGACTAATAATATGTAATATGTCTTCAGTCTTGATACTCTTACTGTGAGGTAGCAGGCTGAGAAAGGATAATCACTAGAGGTCTTGCAGCCATCTTGGATTATGCTGCAACATCCAAAATACTGCACACAGAATGATAGAGTAAAAAGACCATCACCTGAAGTTAGCCTCTGATCTCCATCTCCTTGTGAATTGTGTGTTTTGGCATTTTTATTCTTATTATATTTTTACTTACTTGCTTGTTTTTTGTTTGTTTGTTGTTTTTTCAGTATTTTGTTTTTTCTTAAGTTATTGGATTTCTTATGCTCTTTAATGCAACACATTCACCTGTGCATATGAACACAGAGAGAGAGAGAGAGAGAGAGAGAGAGAGAGAGAGAGAGAGGAGAAGGAGGGAGGGAAGAAGGGAGGAGAGTGGGAGGAGGAAGGAGGAAGGGGAGAGAGAGAGAGAGAAAGAGGGGGAGGGGAGGGGGATGGGGAATTTCGTAACAATTGAAGAAAACATTACCTATAAATGCAGGTAAATATAAGATTTTCATTATTTTGATGAATAAAGTTTTAATTGCTTTTTGTTTGAAATTTTAAAAAGAAATTATCAAATATTTTCATATGTGTTTCTAAATGTAAGCATAGGAAAGACTTAAAATTATATTCAACTACATAAAATGTAAATGAAGTTAGAAACAGATAAGGATTGCAAACTATTTAAGACCTAGTACAAAAAGTCACAAAATTAGATTTCTATAGGATAGACACTGAAAGAGAGATAAACACATTATTTATAAAGAACACTAAAAGTCCATACTTATTTGCTGTCTCAGGGTGCTTTGACAATATACCATAGAATGATTTCTTAAACAACAGAATTTTTTTTTACATAGTTTTAGATCTACACATTTAAGTTCACAGTTCTGATAACTTGATCTCTTGGAAAAGCTGCAATCTGGACTTGCACACGAATACTTTTTCCTATATCAGTTCCTTAGAACTGTCACGAATCTCTCTTGGTTCTTGAGTTTCAGAAGACTTACAATAAGACACACACACAAATAAAAATGATGCATTATGCATGATTTATTAAAGCAGCTGTATACCCACAAAAAACTGGTGATCTTAAGGGAGAATCAGTTCACAGATCTGGGGTTCTGAAGGTTTCTATTTCTTTCTTACTTATTCCAGGACATATATCTCTGCCTTTAGAGTGGCAATTCGAGGCATCACTTGCCACAAATAACTACAGAATGTTCACTTGGGATCAGCTTGAACTCTAAGTAGTTTATTCCTTTTTTAGTTGTTCAAGATCTTCTGTCTGATCTCAGGACTGTCTTTATGTTTCTGCATTCTTTTGCCTCTAGGTTTTAAAATGCTGTTATTTAAAAATCAAGACATCACCAAAGCTGAAGCCAGGATTTTGCAATTTTTTTCACATTTATGTCATTATTCAATCTAGTTATGTCCTCATAAATACTATGCATACATATAGCCATACACATTTCTAGATAGTTTAAGACTTCAAGACATAAGTCCATTATGAAGGTAGATAATAAAGTACTAAAAGTATGAACATTTAGGAGGAAATATTAGTGTCAAGTAGTCATTGTAAAATGAAGTAATTGCTACAATGTTTAAATAGCATTTGACTGTGATAAAAACATTTGCTATGTACTGAATTATGTCCCCTTAGATGCATATGTTATAGAACAAATTACCAATGTGACTATATAGAAGAAAAGATGTATTTCAGGAGGTACAGTTCAGAGAGTTCATAACAATGTGGCTTTAATCCAACAGCACAAGGCCATCCAGTGTGTCACAAATAAAGTTCATGTGATTCCATGAAAGGATAGGTAGAACACAATGTCAAAGGAGACCTCATAAATCTTCTCACCAGTACTTTCTCAACTTCTAGGATACAGATGAAATAAATATCTGTCATTGAAGATACCCATTCTGAGGTGTTCAGCTATAGCAGTGTGAACAGACCAATAAATATCCCTATCTATCCCCCAATCATAACAAGGCGTTAGTGTGTGTAATAATAAAAGACCTAGTTTGGAAGGATATGAAACAAGTGCAATAAAAATGAAAGATAGATTCACAAATCAACTACCATGGGGCAAAGGATCAGAAAATGTTCAAGTAGGTAGACGTGAACAGACAGAACTTCAACTACTAGACTTTTCTGGGAGTTTTCAGAAAATGAGCACAACACATGAATTTGTGAATTTTTCAACTATGAAAAATATATGAGTTTACCCTGCTTCTTGGAGTGTAAACAAACATCAATTATCTAAACATTTTGATCCAATAACTTTTCTCACCAAACTAATGTAAAAATGAAACAGGAAAACCCCCTGTTATTAACAGAGTAACAAGTTTTAAATAGACAATGCTAAAAAGGTAAATCCTCATCTGATTTATGAGGACAATAACTGAATAAAAATGAAAAGAAATTAAGACTTGGAATATTAACATTCAAAATTTTAGAGATGTACATAGAGATTACCATTTAAATTAGGGCATATATGTATCAATCATTAATTCTAGAAGTGTGAAGGCAAAGGATGGTAGATCTTTATAAAGTCAATGCTCACTAACAAAGTTAGTAAGCTACCATCCAGTCATGTCTCTATAGTCTGCACCACAACAAAACAAATTCAAAAGTCACTAAGGTGTGTCCACATTAGTAAGAATGCATCATAAGATAGCTTTTGGAAGACGAAAGAAAAAAAAAACTGTGTCTAGTACAATATGGGGACATAGTCAATATGTAATGAGCTAATATTACAGAGTAATAAATAGAGTCAGAGATTCAGATCGATGACCTGAACCAATTTTCCATAGTATCTTCTAGGAAACAAAAGAAATATTTCTCAATTATTTTTATGTGTCAAATTATTTTTACATGCACGCTATAAGAAAGAAAATTAAAATTCCAAAATTCTACTTAAGATTCCTCAGTCAAATTTTACAAGTCTCTATTAATTTTCTAATAGTCTCTGGGCTTCAAATAGAAGAAAGCATAACACATATTCAAGGCAGAAAATTATTTGCCTCTTCACTGTATTCGTCTTAGTTATTTGGAAATATTATACAGTGCATATGATCACACTTATCTCTCCTTCGTTCTAGTTTGACAATTGTAACCTTGCTCCCCCACCTCCAATCAAAACTAAGCAAACAAAAACAAAATAAAACCAAACAAAAATGTCAAGTACAGCTCTATTCCCTATACACTCATTGGAGCATGGCTAAACTCTCAGTGGCCAGTCCCTTAAAGAAAACTGAGTCCTTCCCCACCTCACCAGGTTTCTCTGTCAGAAACCATAAACTATAAAGAGCTATACTCCAGCACCTTTATCACAGTTTTTAAAGACTGTTATCAATAACTTCTTGTCTGGGATCTTTTTTTGGTTTCTTTATTTTCTTTTTTCTTGTCTTTCTTTCATTTCATTTTGCATTTGTGGGAGGGGGCTGTGGAAAGCGAAAGGTTGCCACAGAAGACTTCAATGTCTCTCATATTCAGTGATAAGTCTATAGTCATAGTGGCTAAGGTATTTTAATCATAATTTTGATAGTTTAATCATGATATCATGCTATGGTGAGTAAGCAATTGTCTTGAAACATTAAAAAACTTAAAAATATATTTATTTTGTGCATTAGTTGTAAATAATAGAGATATCTGAAAAGCATTTTATTCTTAAAATAATAATATATTACATTACTATTTGGTTTAATTTTCCAATAAAATAATATACTATAGTTATTGCAAACAATGCTAAAACTTAGACCAGTTAAGCATTTTCTATCTATCTATCTATCTATCTATCTATCTATCTATCTATCTATCTATTTATTTATTTATTTATTTATTTATTTATTTATTTATTTAAAATTACTTTATTTAGTTACATTCCAGCCATTTCCTCTGCTCCCAGTTTCCTTCTCACGATTTCTTATCTCATTTCTCCTAAAGCTTGCTTCCAAGAGGGTGCTTCTCCCTCTTCACCCAACTAGTCTTCCCCCTTCCCTGGGCCCTCAAGTTTCTGGAGGATTAGGCCCATCTTTTCCTGAGGCCAACCTAGGCACTCCTTTGCTCTACATGTTCTATGGGGCCAAGGAGCAGCAGTTGTATGCTTCCTGGATGGTTATTCAGTCTCTCGGAGCTCCCAGGGGTCCGGGTTAATTGAGATTGCTGGTCTTCTTATGGGATTGCCATCCCCTTCTGCTTTTTCTCCTAATTCAACTATAGAGATCCCAACCTCAGTCCAATGGTTGGGTGAACGCATATCAAAGCATCAGAGATAGTGTCAAGCTTTAGTACTCTTCCCCTCCCCCTGTGAGATAGATCCCAAGTTGGGCTGGTCACTGGAGGGACTTACTTTCAGTTTCTTTTCTTTCAGTTTCTTTGCAGCTCAGAACTTTTGTCAGTGAGTTGATATCTTCACCCCTACACTGGACTCTTTTAGTTACCTCTTCCCAGTGTTCCACATTATGGCTTATGTCACCCCTTTCTAAATGGCATTAAAGTATAATTACTTGGGCCTTCCTGTTTGTTAAACTTATGATCTGTGGGCTGTATCCTAGGTATTCTGTCTTTTTTAGCTAATATCCACTTATCCGTGAGTACACACCATACATATTCTTTGGGGTCTTGGTTACCTCACATAGGATATTTTCTAGTTCCATCCATTTGCCTGCAAAATTTATGGTGTCCTCATTTTTTTTATTAAACATTTTTTTTAATTTTCTATATTCTTTGTTTGCAATCTAAAAGCCTTCCCCTTTTCTAGTTCTCTCCCCCCCCATATGTCCCATAAGTCCTCTTCTCTCCATCCATTCTCTTATATTTCCCCGTCCCTTTTCTCTGTCCTGGTAGTTTCCTACAATGCTGGATCAATCCTTTCCAGGATTAGGGCCCTCTACTTCCTTCTTCATGGGAATCATTTGATATGCTAATTGTAACTTCAGTGTTCAGAGCTTCAGGACTAATTAATATCCACTTATCAATGATTGCATTCCATGTGTATTCTTTTGCTATTGTGTTACCTCACTTAGGATGATATTTTCTAGTTCCATTCATTTGCATAGAAAATTCATGAATTCATTGTTTTTAATTGCTGAATAGTTCATTGCGTATATATACCACATTTTCGGTATCCATTCCTCCATTGAGGGATATCTGGGTTCTTTCCAGCTTCTGGCTATTATAAATAAGGCTGCTACAAACATAGTGGAGCATGTGCCCTTATTGCATGCTGAGGAATCCTCTGGGTATATGCCCAGGAGAGGTAAAGCAGGGTCCTCCGGAAGTGTCATGCCCAATTTTCTTAGGAACCACCAGACTGATTTCCAGAGTGGTTGTACCATCTTATAACCCCACCAGCAGTGGAGGAGTGTTCCTCTTTCTCCACATCCTCGCCAACACCTGCTGTCTCCTGAGTTTTTAACCTTAGCCATTCTGACTGGTGTGAGGTGAAATCTCAGAGTTGTTTTGATCTGCATTTCCCTAATGGCTAATGATGATGAGCATTTCTTAAGGTGCTTCTTGGCCATCTGAATTTCTTCAGGCAAAAATTCTTTGTTAAGGTCTGTACCCCATTTTTAATAGGGTTATTTGGTTCCCTGGGCTCTAACTTCTTGAGTTCTTTGTATTTATTTGATATTAGCCCTCTATTGGATGTAGGGTTGGTGAAGATCTTTTCCCAATTTGTTGGTTGCCATTTTGTCCTTTTGACGGTGTCCTTTGCCTTACAGAAACTTTGTAATTTTATGAAACGCCGTTTGTCAATTCCTTATCTTAGAGCATAAGCTATTAGTATTCTGTTAAGAAACTTTTCCCCTGTGCCTATGTCCTCAAGGGTTTTCCCCAGTTTCTTTTCTATTAGTTTCAGTGTGTCAGGTTTTATGTGGAGGTCCTTGATCCACTTGGAGTTGAGCTTATTACTAGGAGATAAGAATGGATCAATTCGCATTCTCCTGCATGCTGACCTCCAGTTGAGCCAGCACCATTTGTTGAAAAGGCTATCTTTTTTCCACTGGATGATTTTAGCTCCTTTGTTGAAGATCAAGTGACCATAGGTGTGTGGATTCATTTCTGGGTCTTCAGTTCTATTCCATTGGTTCACTTGCCTGTCCCTGTGCCAATAACATGCCGTTTTTAACACTATTGCTCTGTAGTATTGTTTGAGGTATGGGATGCTAATTCCCCCAGAAGTTCTTTTACTGTTGAGAATAGTTTTAGCTATCCTGGGTTTTTTGTTATTCCAGATAAATTTGAGAATTGCTTTTTCCAACTTTGTGAATAACTGAGTTGAGATTTTGATGGGGATTGCATTGAATCTGTATATTGCTTTTGGCAAGATGGCCATTTTAACTATATTAATCCTGCCAATCCATGAGCATGGCAGATTTTTCCATTTTCTGAGGTCTTCTTTGATTTCCTTCTTCAGAGACCTGAAGTTGTCTTAAAGATCTTTCACTTGTTTGGTTAGAGTCACACCAAAATACTTTATATTGTTTATGGCTATTGTGAAGGGTGTCATTTCCCTAACTTCTTTCTCAGCCTGCTTTTCCTTTGAGTATAGGATGGCAACTGATTTGCTTGAGTTGATTTTATAACCTGCCACTTTGCTGAAGTTGTTTATCAGCTGTAAGAGTTCTGTGGTGGAGTTTTTGGGTCACTTAATATACTATCATGTTATCTACAAATAGTGATAATTTTACTTCTTCCTTTCCAATTTGTACTCCTTTGATCTCCTTATATTGTCTAATTGCTCTAGCTAGGACTTCAAGTACTATATTGAAAAGATACGGAGAGAGAGGGCAGCCTTGCCTAGTCCCTGATTTTAGTGGGATTGCTTCAAGTTTCTCTCCATTTAGTTTGATGTTGGCTACCGGTTTGCTGTAAATTGCTTTAATTATGTTTAAGTATGGGCCTTGAATTCCTGTTCTTTCCAAGACTTTTAGCATGAAAGGATGCTGAATTTTGTCAAATGCTTTTTCATCATCTAATCATATAGTTTTTGATTTGAGTTTGTTTGTGTAGTGGATTGCCTTGATTGATTTCCATATATTGAACCATCGCTGCATCCCTGGGATGAAGCCTACTTGATCATGGTGGATGATCGTTTTGATGTGTTCTTGGATTCGGTTGGCAAGAATTTTATTGAGTATTTTTGCATCGATATTCATAAGAGAAATTGGCCTGAAGTTCTCTTTCTTTGTTGGATCTTTGTGTGATTTTGGTATCAGTGTAATTGTGGCTTCGTAGAACGAGTTGGGTAGAGTTCCTTCTGTTTCTATTTTGTGGAACAGTTTGAAGAGTATTGGTGTTAACTCTTCTTTGAAGGTGTGATAGAATTCTGCACTGAAGCCATCTGCTCCCGTGCTTTTTTTGGTTGGGAGAAGTTTTATGACCCCTTTTATTTCTTTAGGGATTATGGGCCTGTTTAGATGATCTATTTGATCCTGATTTAATTTTGGTGTTTGGTATCTGTCTAGGAAATTGTCCATTTCCTCGAGATTCTCCAGTTGTGTTGAGTATAAGCGTTGGTAGTAAGATCTGAAGATTTTTTTAATTTCCTCAGTTTCTGTTGTTATATCTCCCTTTTCATTTCTAAGTTTGTTAATCTGTATACTGTCTCTGTGCCCTTTCGTTAGTCTGGCTAAGCGTTTATCTATCTTGTTGATTTTCTCAAAGAACCAGCTCCTGGTTTTGTTGATTCTTTGTATTGTTCTCTTAGTTTCTACTTGATTGATTTCAGCCCTGAGTGTGATGATCTCCTGCCTTCTACTCCTCCGGGGTGAAATAGCTTCTTTTTGTTCCAGGGCTTTCAAGTGTGTCATTAAGCTGCTGGTGTATGCTCTCTCCATTTTCTTTTTGGAGGCACTCAGGGCTATGAGTTTTCCTCTTAGCACTGCTTTCATTGTGTCCCATAGATTTGGGTATGTTGTGTCTTCATTTTCAATAAATTCTAAAAAGTCTTTGATTTCTTTCTTTATTTCTTCCTTGACCAAGGTATCATTGAGTAGAGTATTGTTCAATTTCCATGTGTATGTGGGCTTTCTGTTGTTTTTGTTGCTATTGAAGACCACTTTTACTCCATAGTGATCTCAGAGGAGGCATGGGATTATTTCAAACTTCCTATATTTGTTGAGGTCTGACTTGTGACCAATTATATGGTCGATTTTGGAGAAGGTACCATGAGGTATGGAGAAAAAGGTATATTCTTTTGCTTTTGGGTGAAATGTTCTCTCTATATATATCTGTTAACTCTAATTGGTCCAAAGCTTCAATTAGTTTCACTGTGTCCCTGTTTAGTTTCTGTTTTCCTGATCG
The DNA here is from genome assembly GCF_947179515.1 of Apodemus sylvaticus. Classification (NCBI taxonomy): domain Eukaryota; kingdom Metazoa; phylum Chordata; class Mammalia; order Rodentia; family Muridae; genus Apodemus; species Apodemus sylvaticus. The sequence continues at coordinate 49,517,775 of NC_067489.1, forward strand.
GTCCATTGAGGAAAGTACAGTGTTGAAGTCACCCACAATTATTGTGTTAGGTGCAATGTGTGCTTTGAGCTTTAGTAAAATTTCTTTTATGAATAAGGGTGCCTTTGCATTTGGAGCATGTTCAGGATTGAGAGTTCTTCTTTGTATGTTTTTCCCTTGACTAGCAAGAAGTTTCCCTCAGTGTCTCTTTTGATGACTTTAGGTTTAAAGTCAATGTTATCTGATATTTGAATGGCTACTCCAACTTGTTTCCTGAGACCATTTGCATGTAAAATTGTCTTCCAGCCTTTTACTCTAAGGTAGTGTTTGTCTTTGACACTGAGGTGTGTTTGCTGTATGCAGCAAAATGTAGGATCCTGTTTGCATATCCAGTCTGTTAGTCTAAGTCTTTTTATTGGGGAATTGAGCCCATTGATGTTAAGAGATATTAAGGAATAGTGATTATTATTTCCTGTCATTTTTTATGTTATTTTTATATTTGATTGGTTATCTTTTTTTGGGTTTGATGAAAGAAGGTTACTACCTTTCATTTTCCACGGTGGAGATTCCCTCCTTATATTGGTGTTTTCCTCCTATTATCCTTTGTAGGGCTGGGTTTGTGGTAAGATATTGGGTTAACTTGGTTTTGTCATGGAATATCTTGGTTTCTACATCTATGGTGATTGAAAGTTTTGCTGGGTATAGTAGTTTTGGCTGGCATTTGTGTTCTCTTACAGTCTGCATGAGATCTGCCCAGGATCTTCTAGCTTTCATAGTCTCTGTTGAGAAGTCTGGTGTGATTCTGATGGGTCTTCCTTTATATGTTACTTGGCCTTTTTCTCTTACTGACTTTAATATTCTGTCTTTGTTTAGTACATTTGGGGTTTTGATTATTATGTGATGAGAGGTATTTCTGTTCTGGTCCAGTCTGCTTGGAGTTCTGTAGGCTTCTTGTATATTCATGGGCATCTCTCTCTTTAGATTAGGGAAGTTTTCTTCCATAATTTTATTGAAGTTATTTGCTGGCCCTTTAAGTTATAAATCTTTGCTCTCATCTATGCCTATAATCCTTAGGTTTGGCCTTCTCAATGTGTCCTGGATTTCCTGGATGGTTTGGGTTATAAGCTTTTTGCTTTTTGCATTTTCTTTGACCATTGAGTCCATGGTTTCTAAGTCCATGGCATCTGAGATTCTTTCTTCTATCTCTTGTATTCTGTTGTTGATATTTGCATCTATGTTCCCTGATTTCTTCCCAAGGATTTCTATCTCCAAAGTGGTCTCCCTTTGTGATTTCTTAGTTGTTTCTACTTCTGTTTTTAGATCCTGGATGTTTCTGCTCAGTTCCTTCATTTGCTTATTTGTACTTTCTTGTAATTCTTTGAGAGATTTTTGTGTTTCTTCTTTTATGACTTTTGCCTGTTGATCAAAGTTCTCCTATATTTTTTTAGTGATTTTTGCATTTCCTCCTTATTGGCTACTATCGTTTGACCCATATTCTCCTGAATTTCTTTAAGTGATTTTTGTGTTTCCCTTGTAAGGGCTTCTAGTTTTTGATCATTTTTCTCCTGAATTTCTTTAAGAGATTTATTTATTTCCTTCATGTGTTCTTGTAACAGCATCAAGACCAGTGATTTTACATCCAAATCTTGCTTTTCTGGTATGTTGGGGTATCCAGGACTTGCTATTAATGGAGAATTGGGTTCAGATACTGCCATATTACCTTGATTTCTGTTAGTAACGGTCCTACGTTTGCCTTTTGCCATCTAGATCTCACTCGTGTTAGTTGGTCTTCTTGTCAATGCAGGACTCACCCTTGCAAGATGCCTCCCTGCAGCCGGCCTCTGGAAGCACCGCTGGCCCTCTGCACTGCTTGGGGACAAGGTATATGGCCCAGGCAGCTCCTGATCCAGAGGTGGCGCCTGGATGGCTCTGGTCAGAGGCCTCCGGATGGATCCTCTGCTTTGCCGGGTCAGAAGGACTCACCTGAGCAAGGTGCCTCACTGTGGCCAGCCTCCAGATGCATGGCTGAGTCTTCTGCATTGCTTGGGGATGGGGCACCTGGCCCAGGCAGCTCCTGATCCAGAGGTGGCGACCGGAAGGCTCCTGCCAGTGGCCTCCAGATGGATCCTCCACTTTGCTGTGTTAGAAGGACTCACCAGAGCAAGGTGTCTCCCTGTGGTAGGCCTCGAGATGCACCGCTGAGCCCTCTGCACTGCTTGGGGATGGGGCACATGGCCCGGGCACCTCCTGATCCTGAGGTGGCGACTGGAAGGCTTGTCCTCATTTTTAATAGTTGAAGAGTATGCCATTTTGAAAGTGAACCACATTTTCTATATTCAATCTTTGGTTGAGCAACACTTGGGTTTATTTCCAGCTTCTGCCTACAACAAATAAGGCTGCCAAATTACCCAATTAAAAAATGGGCTGCAGCGCTAAGCAGAGAATTCAGAACAGAAGGATCTAATAAGGCCAAGAAGCACTTAATGATCAAAGTCCTCAGTCATCAGGGAAATACAAATTAAAATAACTCTGAGGTGCCAACTTATACCAATCAGAATGGCTAAGATCAAAAATTCAAGTGGCAGTACATGCTGTTGAGGATATGAGGAAAATGGGACACTTCTCCATTGCTGATGTGATTGCACACTTGTTTAACCACTCTGTAAATCAATCTGCCTGTTCCTCAGAAAATTGAAAATAGTGTTACCTGAAGATCCAGCTATAACACTCCTGGATATATATATACAAAATATGCTCCACTATACTACAAGGACATGTGCTCCACTATGTTAAGCCTTTTTTTTTTATTAGATTTTTTTTTTAAATTTACATTTCAAATGTTATCCCCTTTCCTCATTTCCCCTCTGAAAAGTCACATCCCATGCCACTCCTTCTGCTCATTAATCCTCCCAATCCAACTTCCCTGTCCTGGCATTCCCCTACACTGGGGCAAGAACCTTTACTACCTTTGATGTCCAACAAGGCCATCCTCTGCTACATATACAGCTGGAGCCATGGGTGCCTCCATGTGTACTCTTTGGTTGGTGGCATAGTCCTTGGGATCTCTGGGTGTGATGAATGGTTCATATTTTTGTTCCTCCTATGGGGTTGCAAACCCGTTCAACTCCTTGGGTCCTTTCTCTAGCCCCTCCATTGGAGACCCTGTGCTTAGTCCATTAGTTGACTATGAGCAAAGAATTTTCTTAAGTTAAACTACACAGTAAGAAAATGTTTAGCATGTTTGTAAATCTTAGAATCATATTTTAATTCAAAATAGGTTCACTCTGATTTTTATGTTGTTGGCTTTTGTGTTGAATAATTTTGGCATTTTTTGTTTCTTCAGTTGTTTTTATAAGTCAGTGAGAATTCTATCCAAGGTCTTTTGCATGCTAGGCTAACATGTGATCAATCAGAGATATTATTTTTGAGTCCTTTTCTTTTGCTTTCTTTCCTTTTGAAAAAATAATCAAAATTAGCCATCTGAGTGGAATTGTTAATTACATATTTCTCACGTTGATTTGTTTCTAACTTTGGAAAATAAATCATATTAATCTCTGAAAACTTGGTAAATGAAATATTAAGTTGCTTCTATAAAAGCTGTCTCACTAACATGTAAATTAAAATTAAACTCAAGTTGCTTTAATTTTTGTTGTGTACTGGTATGTTTGGATAGAATATATAGAAATATTGATATGTTTGAGGAAATTATTGAGGATCCTATAATTACACACTTTCATTAATACTACTTGGCAGCTACTGATATGCCTACTCACTTGCTGAAAATAATTTGTAATTTCCCTCTAAAATTAACATTAATATTGTTATTGATATGATTTGAACAAAGCTATATTTTCATGAGTTGGGTTAAAATAACTGGAACAATAATACAAAGTATTTTATTAAAATTATTAAAACATCTCTCTTTTCTCTATTACTTCAGTAAACTTAGTGTATTTCTCCTTCATTTTAAATAACTAATAATCACTTTGAAAATGAATGACATGACCAATATTCTAGAATATTCAACTCAGCTATTCAGTAACACAGATTTCTAATAATATCAAATAAAATCACTTTTAAGACATGAACTAAACCATCTCACAAAGGAGCAGCAAAACACACTAAATTGAAAGTCATGGTTACATTATGTTAGGGAAATACTTCATTAACTCCTTAGGAATTTGGGTAAATAGCTGCATGAAATTTGCTAATAGTTCTGTGAGGATGTTTTATAGGCTGCATGCTTTAACTGTTTAATTGACAGTTCAGCATTCACAGGACTGGCTCTGTTCTGTCAACTCACTGCATGGATTCCAAATTACATCTTCCAAGCAATAGGAAATTACTTTACCTACAGGGCTCATTCCAAAATATAATTTAAGACATTGTGTTTCTTCTTCTTTTTAATGGCATCTACTGAGAAATGACTTTTATTGAGAATCCAAGCAACTGGAATTTATTTCATGGTCTATAACTTTATGATCAATGGGTGATAATAAACAGGCTGATATTATGGGTATATTCATAAAGCAGCTAGGTGAAAATAGGCAGCATAGATCTTAACACTAGTAATCATGGTTTTCTAGAAATATGCTTGGAGTATGAAAGAGACACATACATCTGTGAGAGCTGTTGCTGATTGGGTTATAAGAAAATAACTTATATATGTTAAGGCCAGGCTTCAGAGCTTAATTTCCTGGATTTGGAACAGTAGTTTTAACTCTAGCTGTAGAATAGCTTAGATGAGGTATGTACAACTTGAAATCTGTGTTGTGCTTACAAGATCATCCTTACTTCATTGAATCTACTCACTTTTGAAATACAAGCTTTCAAAGAAGTATTACCAACTCTATTTTGTCTCTATACAAAGTAAGACAGCCAGAGCTTAAGGAACAGGCACAGCATTTCTGGCTACTAAGTTTTGAAGCCAAGTTAGATTTTATAGTCTCTCCTGACACTCTGGCTATTCATTCTTTCAGCAGTCAATTGAAAAGATATTCCCAAGAAGAAAAAAAATATGATTTGGAAATGTCACAAGTTCTATCACGAAAAAGAAAAAGAAAAAGAAGAAAAAAAAAAAAAAAAAGAAGAACCTGTATGCAAATATAATCTGCTCTGAACTAAACAATTATTTTATTTTACTTTTTTCTTTTCTTTTTTTGTGTTTTTTTTATTTTCTATATTTTTTGTTTACATTCCAAATGCTTTCCCTTTTCTCAGTTCCTCCCTCCCCATAGGTCCCGTAAGCCCTCTTCTTTCCACCCATTCCCCAATCACCCCCCTCCCATTTCTCTGTCCTGGTACTCCCCTAGGATGCTGGATCAAGCCTTTCTAGGACCAGGGCTCTCTCCTTCCTTCTTCTTGGGAATCATTTGATATGCTAATTGTGTCTTGAGTATTCAGAGCTCCTGGGCTAATTAATATCCACTTATCAGTGACAGCATTCCATGTGTATTCTTTTGTGATTGGGATTGCAAGATGAAACTTGGATTCTTATTAAACAAATTAAAAATTTATGGTATTGTATGCCACAAAATCCTAAATCCTAGTGTGTCACGTAATCCTAAATGGTCAGCTTCATTCTTTAATGCATAGTTTCCACTATAGAGTTAATTAATGACTCTTTAAGCTCCTACGTTATTTCTTAAAATTCTCAGTAAGTATATCCCCAATGTATAAATACATACTGAAATTATTCTGTACACATTTAGTGTATGTTTTCCTTATAATTAAGCAGTTCTTTTTCATATATTTGTTTGTCTGTTTCCATGCTTATTAATTTTAAACTAGACCATGCTTCATTCTCATTCAGAAGATGGGAATTTTAAGCAAAATATATGTTTTGGATTTCTTCCAGCAATGTATTCAAACTTTAATCATATAAAATTTAATCTTATTTCTTGTCTCTTTTTCTTTGGTTTTGATACATACTTAACATAAAACACAATGTTGGCTACCTGTCATAGTCATCAATTAATTCATATATATATATATATATGTATGCATATCATGGTGTTTAGATGTATATAAATAGAACACATATAAAAACAAACTAAACTATGAAAAAACCTTCAGGAGTAATGGAAACCTTAATATTTAGGCAAAGCTAAGAGAAGTTCACCCAAAACTATGTTTAATAAATGTTATCACTTCATAAGGTCCGCAATTTATACATGTTTAGGTTTATTTAGGACATATATCTTGTGAGTTCTCATTCACATATCTATCACCAATGTTTAATATGCCTATGAAATTGGAATATATACTGATTAGATTACTATAGAAATTATAATATCCCTTTAAGATTATTATGAGTATAATAAGTTTATTATGAATATTATGATAGGATTATGGATATAATAATAGTATTTTTATAGATATGTGTATACATAGTGTGGTTACTCCACATTATTTTAAAATATATTCTATTTTATTCATTCCTATGATTTTTATAGAAATATTGTAGGATATATTTATAATGTTTTTTCTTGGTAATAGAGAAATAAAATATCTCTTTGCATACAAATCATTTTATTAGTAGCAATTCACAGTAATTTTCATCACCAAAAACTCATAACCCCAGTAAAATCAGAGGAAAAATATTAGAAACTTAAGTATTTTAAAATACTATTTGATCTAAAGTCTTCAAACTTTAAATGCACCAGAGAACTGCAGTTAGGAGTAACATAAATGCTTATGTGCTGCAGTGAGCAACCAGAAAACCAGCTGGAACACCGGATATAATCTGTGATCTGTGTGAGAATAGAGAAACAAAGTAACTTTGGACAAAGTACAGATTTTTATAAAATTGACATATATTGTAACCCAAAGATCATATTAATTTAGGATGGTACTAACAAGATGGTAATCTGAATCTAGCATGTAGATGAGTTAAGTATACTAACTTTGTGATATTTTCTCATTCTGAGATTATTATGAAATGAGAATTTTTTATTTTATTTTTGTGGTAAAGTCATAAGCCAAGATCTCAAGAGTCTTAGGTTTCATGAGACACCTCTGTTCTGAAATTTTAATGAATAACTTTCAAAGTTAAGGTGAGAACTACATTTCTTTGTATATAGTTAGAAGCCAGAAATTTTCATATGCCTATAGATGCTTAAAAGGTTGAAAGATATATATTTCCCAAATTTACTCTAAGAGGTCACTGAGCACTTAGAGATGTCCTTTGTAGAGACTGGAGGAAATTACAAGGAATGTGAATTGCTAACTTGCCTCACTGCACTGATACCCCATGATTAACTTACTGTGACAAACAGCAAATGAAGTTTTTTTCCTAAGGAAAAGAATGACACACTGACTAGTTTTGCAGCCCCAAGCATATGGTAGGTAACAGGAGCCAAAAATCACTCTTCTTCTTGAGAAAAGAAGCATCACTTTTATTTTATCAACACAACAGATTAATTTTAGAAGAGCTGATGTTCAGAAATATACTTCTCTTCAGACATCTCTAAGGTCAGAGAACTTATGAATCCTCTGGAACATTTGTGGTGTGACAGCTTAAGCCCTTCTGGAGCAAACAGAATTCACCATCTATCTATTGGATTGCTTTCTGAACTTGAACCTGAAGATTTCTATTTCCAGCCCATTCTTTACACACTCTGCTCTGAGGCTAGATTTTTCATCTGCTTGTTTGTGCTAAGACCTATGACTTGATGAAATATGGACTCTGTTCGAAACGCATTTCAAAAGGAAGCTCAATATATTCAAAGTAGTCAGTACACATGGGCACATGGTTACTAGCTCAACTTTGCAGTCTTTTACTTAGATTTAATATGTGAAAAAGAAAGGCACATACATTACAGACCTGTGGATGCTCTGTTGAGCATTTGAATCATAGCATTTGTGATGTGCACAATTGAATAGCAATTGTGATGTGCACATTTGAAAAATACAAATATTTATCTCAGAAGAGTAAGTAATTAAACCTTAAGCTAAACTGTATAGGTCTACTCTTAAATTCTGTCAGATTCTCTAATATTTATTCTGCTGGTCAAATAAAAGTGATCTATATGTTTCTCTGTATGTTTTACTCTGTCTATTCCACAAGTCAAATATCTTATTTGAAAAACACAAATTTGTCCTTGAAAAATAACATTAATTCTACTAGAACTTCATTCAATCTATTATGAACATGTTTGCTCCTAGCTTCTCCAATACTCACCATTTCCATCCTTACCATTCTAATCACCTTGCTCAGGTTCTCTTTTCTTCCTTCCCTATCAAGTGCCCTTTGTTTTATCAAAGTAGTGTGGTGTGCCTGGACTATGCCCACCTGCCAGACATTACATCATTAAAGAAAACTAACGCTCCCCCCTCTCCTAGTGGTTATCAAATGTCAAAAGCTCCACAGTAGTTGTAGGAGTTTGTGCTGACCTTCTTCCCTCCATCCTGCAATTTCATCTAGCTTGGACTTGAAGACAAGTTGTGCTTGCTCTCACAATACATGTGTGTTGCTGTGTGCAACATTTTTTTGTGGCTTAAAAGCTGTTTCCTTGAACTTTCCCAGCACCTCTGACTCTTACAATCTTCCTGGTCTATCTTCCATATAAAAACCCTGACATTCCAGGGAAGGCTATCCTTCTTAAAGTATGATAACCAGGTTAATTATGCCTGTGTTGTGATGCAGTTAAATTTATAATATTTAAAATTTACTAAAAATTTTCACTTCAATAAAAAGAACTCTTTCATGTATTGAGCAGTTCATGTAAGCTGCCAATAATATTCATTGAAAATATTTGTATTCAGTTGGTTGGTAGAGTATAAAACTGAGAATTTGAAAATTACTAGATAAAAAAAAATACAATAGAAGCACTTTAAAGAAGTATCCATTTCTCTTAATGACTTATGTCCAAACATCCAGAAAGGACCTACGTCATCTATTCTCAGCAGTATCTTCTTTGATTCTTACTCTTTCCTCATTTTTTAAATAGAAAATATACTTTCATATACTTTATTCTAATTATGGTTCCCCTTGTACCTGAAACCACACTTATTCTGTCTTATTTCATTGGAAATATGATGGACATCAAAAAAATAATAAGATAAAAGAAAAACAAACGAACCAGACTAGGATAATAAAAACAATAAAAATAGTCAAAGAAAAAGCACAAGGAAAACCAATAGATACTGCATCATCCACATCTGCACACTAACCAATCACATACAAAGCCCCAAGCCTGAAGCCATAATACAAATCTGAATACCTTTAAACAGAAATGTCCTGGAAAAACATGAAACAAAGAACTTCAAAGGAGTTCACTGTGTTTGATTCATTTTAGCCATTGACTGCTGGGATTGAGACCTTGCCTTTAGAATGATTTGTATCTCCAGTAGGACTATCCTAGAAAGAACTAAGTTTTTATACCTAGGAGTTATCAATTAGAGATAGCTTCCAGATTATACATGGGGTCTTGTGTTCACTCCTCTAAGCACTCAGACCAACTCTTGCATAGACTATGCATTCCATATGCATGCTGAGCCGATCTTTGTGAATTCCTGTGTGACTTGGTCCAACTGTCTTTAGAGGGCCTGGTTTCATGGTGTCCCCATGCTCTCTGGTTCTTATAGCCTTTTATCTTCCTCTTTGGTAAGTTTCCATGTAATCAAAGGGTGATATTTTTGTTCACACAGTATTTATGGCTATATTTCTCAATCTCTGTCCCTTGTCTAGATGTAAGTTTTCATATTTGTTCTGTCTATGAGAAAGCCTCTCTGATGATGGCTGAGCAAGGCACTGATCTAAAGTAGAGCACAATGTCATTAGGAGCCATTTTAGCAGAAGAGTAGAATTTGGTTTTCCTCTATGTCCCATGACCTACTAGCCCCAGAGTCTAGTCTGGTATGGGCTCCATCTCATTGAGCAGCATTTAAACTAAATCAGATATTAGTTTGTTGCTCTTCCATGAGCTTTGTGCCACTATTACATTAGTGTATCATATAAGCTATTGCATGTAGTTTTATGTAGAAGGAAGAGTTTGCACTTCATCTTTGCTTACCTTGTTTCCTTGTGCCACCCAGAAAGCCTTGCAGTTACATGAGGACTAGCACATACGGGTAAAAGCTCTCATTAGCACTAAGTTTATGCTGTGTTCAACAAGTTGTGTAGATGTAGTCTTTAGAAAAAAGACATTACCCCTGGTTTCTGAAGCACAGCCAATAACCATGGCAATACGCCAAGTTATTTGGAGTTCCTATGAGTCCATGTAGCCAAGAATTCAATTATTAGATGTAACACATCCTTGCACAGGAAGCTTGACTTGGTTAAGAGTCCATTATTGGTTCTATTTCTACTTATACTCGGCAATTTTATTTAGATCACCTTCATATATACAGATAAACACAGACGAGAGAAATATACATATGCATTTTTATATACACGTATATACACATAAACATTCACATACACATACACATACACATCCAAATAAATATATATGGAAGCTTCTCCTGTATTTGATTTGCATACAACATCTCAATTAGTGCTCTTTTATTATAACTGTCCCTCCTCCTATTCCATGCACTTCCTTGGTGGATCTGGTGATGCTCCACTTAATAAAATACAGCAGATGTTCAAGAACATGGAATTTACATATTCCAAGGTGAATTGAATACACAGATGTGTAATTGGTGATATAGTTGGTTACCTCTGAGAAGACTGGCCTGCAGCTATTTATTGATTGGCATTTTCATTTAAGTTTCATGTACTTTGTATTCAAACTCAGATGAAGTTGTTGGATGGCAATAGATTCAAAACAAAAAACATGTAGGCCACAGCTTTCTTGAGTTTGTTGCTTTTACCTTGAATGTTACACTCAGCTCACTGTTTTGCTTTATTTTAGTTTCAAGTATGTCCTGCTGACATCAAACTTACTATAATCTGAGACTGTCCTTGATTCTTGATTCTCCATGTAAACTTTTCCAGTGGTAAGTTTACAACCACGAGCCACTCTGCCCAGTGTTCCAATTTCTGTTATTTCTGGCTCACATTGCACACAGTAGGCTAATGGACATATAGAATTTACAAGTAAAAATCATACTTCTAAATATATGGCAGTGTGAGATATGACTTTAGAAGTTTATAAGGGCATGAAGATGGATATCTCTAGACAAAAGGTTTAATAATTGCATCTTTAAAATTTCAAGGGAGAACCAATGAGTATGCTTGACTATCAAAGATGTTTTTGATAAGTCTCAGGAGGTACAAACAGTCATTGTGACTATCCAGGAGTATGCAGGCCTTCTACCTGTTCCTGAATCTTCATGACTCTTGAATTTGGGCTTCTGGGCCACAAGCACTGTAAAATGTAAATTTGTTTTTATAAAGCACCTCATCTGTGGCATTTTGTTTTACCTCCCTGAACTACAATAGTCACTTATGGCAGTTAGCATTGCATGATTTTTCAAAGACTATATAATATCTATGAGTAAAGTTTATAGTATACACATATCAATACAAAAGAATTTCATACATTTTCCAGTGTACCAACTCATATAGACATCATCTAGGGTATGATATATACCAGAGATATCTCAGAGACAAGTGAAGTATAAATAAGTAATAAATAAATACAAAAGAAAAAATCTAGATTTTTACAAAGCATCTTTTAAAATATATAAATAATTCCCCTCAAATGATTTTGTATTGGAAAGCACAAGTTGGTCTTTTTGCAAGTTTAATTAAGAAATTAAAATGTGTACATACCAAATCAGTGAAATCTAAGCAGGCAAACTTATAATAAATTTGTCATTAATCTGAATTAAGCCTCAGTTGTCATCCAATTGAGTTATGACCCCATTATAACAGTGTAAACTTTTAATCTTATTCTTTTATGCCAAAGGGTCTTTATCTTCCTTCACTTGTTATACTTACAGAGTGGATAAATTGAGAACAGCCTTTACTCAGAAATACCTTTAATTAATATGTATGACTGTGTATCTTAATAAAAGAAGAAAATATTTGAATTAAATTTACTAGATGATGTACTAACCTAATAGAAAAACCAGACCCAAAGTTTTTTAAATTTTGGCACCTTGTACTTAGTGAAATATTCCATCAAATCAAATAATTTAAAGAGCTATATAAGCTTAATGGTATTAGAAATGACAGTCCTCTCGCTTGTTTTAAATAAGAATTAGAGATGTGCCAACGCATCTCAACTCTTATGCACAAAGTACACAGTAGTTCTTCACACCCATTGAGCTCATATCAATCATTGGAAAATAACATTTTTCCTCAGAATGAGCTGTCACTATCAATTTTAATAGTGGCTGTAGAAGAACTGAATTCCATCCAACATTCCAGCAAGCCATTTGGTTCACTGTATTTCAAACCAAATGATTTGCAAAACTGTATTTTTTTTTAACAGCTTAACAGCAAATACAATAATATCTCTTTAAAGATTTCAGTACTTAATCGCTTTTGGTCAAACTTATATGTAAGTTTCTTATGATATTTTATATTTTTATGATGTATACATACTTCAGATTAACTTTTGTGGATCAGTCGGAGTCCCTTTTTTTGTTTCAAATCTAATTGCTCCATCAATGACTTAGGGCTTGGATCCATATGTGACCATAAAGCCATAAACAAACCTTTGTAATGCACTGTTTCTGATCCCATTATAAAACGATAAAAGTGTAGATACCCTTCAGTAAAGAGAGTGCCCAGAGTAAAATAATATTTATGAGATGCGTACATCTGAATAGAAAGCCAATTTTTTTCACATCACCACAATTTCGACCTAACTCACACCTGTCCTAAGATTTAACAGTATTCATAAACTTAGATAAAAATATGAAGCAGTCTGAGGATTTGGATTAATATATAAAATCAGGTACATTTTTTGTACATAGGAAATTATAAATTTCCCTTTCTAATGGTACTTTGAATAATTTCTTCCAAAATTTATATATAAAATTTAGCAATTTAGAATATATATTATTTATTTCTATCTTGTACATTAATTTCAATTTGTATAAGTTACATTTTGATCAAATAATATTGTAATTATCATTTTAATATCTATTATTGTGAATCTCCATCCATGATATGTTTGTTATTATAGTACAGTAGAATTAAGAAAACTTAGTAGAGGCTTTTCAACTTTAAACAAAAAAAGTAGACTTCAATATCTGGAAAATATTGCTCATAGAGAAAGAATAAAGGCTGTATTAGAACATTCAATTCTGAATCTCCACCTAATTTATAACTGTAAAAAGAGTTTAATTTAATTTTTGCTGATAAAATGAGGTTCAAACTTTGAGCTCACTGTATTGTTAGTATGCTACTAGAGTTCTACTAATTAACATAGAAAAAAATTGGGTTGCAGTTTCCAGAACTGTCCTAATTCATAATATGTAGAAAATTATTTGGATGCAATGTAAAAAATTAAATGTGGAAAATTAAGATGATATTAGAATAGCTAGCTCCATATTACCTGTGTGTTCTTAACCTGTCTGAAAAACAGATCTTAAAGCATGAATCGTCCATCTTCTGAGAAAAATGTAAACTTCAATGACAAGTGTTCCTGTAAAGTTGACGTCTTTGTGGTGATTTGAATGAAAATGGCTCCCATATGTTCTTACCTTTGAATACCTGATCCTCAGTGGAACTGTTTGTAAATAATTAGGACATGCAGCCATGTTGTAGCAACTTTCAAAAGTCCCAGACAAGCCAATCCTTGTTATTTCTCTGTACTTTCTGACAGGTGATCAAGATGCAAATTCTCAAATACTTCTCCAGAGTCATTTCAGTCTGCCAGGTCCAAGGTTCCTTCTGATAGTTGGGGGCTTGCCCTCTGAAATGTAAACCTCAAATTAAACACTTTCTTCTATAATATACTTGGTAATGATGTTTTATTACAGCATTCGAAAAGTGGCTAAGAAAATTTCCTATCCCTTTTCTTTGGAAATGCAAGCTTCTATGTCATACAAGTATGTCTAGTGTATTTTTTTCTTAGATATTTTCTTGATTTACATTTCAAATGTTGTACCCTTTCTGGTTTCCCCTCCAAAAGTATCCTATCCCATCCTTCCCTGCCCCTGCTTGCCAACTCATGGACTCCTGCTTCCCTGTCCTGGCATTCTCCTATACTGTGGCATCAAGATTTCTCAGGGCCAAGGGCCTTTCCTCCCTTTGATATCCAACAAGCTACATATGCAGCTGGAGCCATGGATCCCTCCATGTGTACTCTTCGGTTAGTAGTCTATTTTCTGGGAGCTCTGGGGGTACTGGTTGGTTCGTAATGTTGTTCCTCCTATGGGGCTGACAGCAACTTTGGCTCATTGGATCCCTTCTCTAGCTCCTCCATCGGGGACCCTGTGCTCAGTCCAATGAGCACCCACCTTTTTATTTGTCAGGTACTGGGAGAGCTTCTCAGGAGACAGCTATATCAGGCTCCTGTCAGCAAGTGCTTGTTGGCATCCAAATTTGTTTCTGGGTTTGGTGAGTATATGGGGTGGATCCCCAGGTGGAACAGTTGCTGGATAGTCTTTCCTTCAGTCTCTGTCCCACACTTTGTCTATGTATCTCCTCCCATGACTGTTCTGTTCCCCCTTTCTAAGAAGGGCAATTCCTCAAATGATGACATGCACTTCCCCACTGAAAACCTTCCAATCACATAAACTTAGAGTCTCTACCTAACAAGTAATCATGAAAAGAATGCCACATGACTCCTTCACTTCATTCACAAACCATCTGCCACTACTACTGAAATTGCTCCATTGTGCATTCTGCCTCACATACATGATAACTTTAGTACGTTGTTCAGTTTTATGTAATTGGATGTGATTTAACATGTTTCAATGTCAATGACGTATTAATGTTTTTAGTAAATGTGTGCAGTTTTATCTTTTTAACTTTTAAGTTCCAACAAATTTTATTTTAAGTAGTTTTACTTACCTATTAATAATACTTGGTCACATTAAACTAAAATCACTTCAATTGTAAGAATTTTAGTGTCCTGGCATGTAATATGATCACAAATAATTCCTTATTACAAATATCAACAAAATTATATGAATTGTTTCATTTACTTTCAAATATGAATCACATTTATTGAAGGTTTTGTTCTATTCTTTTAGAATATACTGTGGTTCATTATCAACATTTTATATCTACATCAGTTGAAGTGATATAAACCTGGCATTTTGTCTTCTTATTTTCCTGATAATTGATGATGTCAAATGTGTATGAACAAACTTTTAAGTTAAGGGAATATCTTCTTACTACTTTTAGAATGTAGGTAATTTTTTAAATTATTGTTGTCATGTGATTTTTATATATTCTTGTGTAGAGATCCTTATTGAGGTGCCATGCTACCTGACAGGAACTTGACATCGCCGGCCCAATGTGAAATTCCTCTCCCAGCCTTTGAGTGAGAACTCCTGTGTCAGCCATAATCCCCTCCACCTAGGGTGGAGGGCTCAGACAAAGGTGAAGCCTATTCTTCAAGGTCCTGCAGTTTCCTAAAAACCCCTAGCCACCTGTGAAGCAACTGAACTGATTCTGCTGAGAAGCTTCCAGCCCTATCCCCCTGCCTATATATATTGGGAGTGCTTCATTAACCTTTGAGACCTTGAATAGCAGATGTTATCTTGGTCTCCATCTCTTTTTTTGCCGCCTTCCCATATATCCCCAGCTTCCCTTCCAGGTAGCCTGTTCGATTTAACTGCGGGCAGTTACATTGGTGTAAAGTAATGTGGAAATTGTTATTTGCATATCTATCCATCAGGAAGTTATAATAATTCAAACTTTACTAGTGAAAATGAAAGATTTAGCCAGGCAGTGGTGTCACATGCCTTTAATCCCACCATTGACTTGGGAGGCAGAGGCAGGTGGATATGCAGTTATCTGAGTTCAAGGCTAGCCTACACAGAGAATCCCTGTGTAAGAACACCCCGCCCCCACAAAAAAAGATTTGAATGAAGTGTTCAGCAGTTTTTTGGCTTCCCACATGATTAAATAGGTTTATTATTTCAGTTAGGGTATAACCTAATGCCTTTAAAACAAATATTTGTGTATCATTAAAGTGAGAATAAGCTAAGTAGTGAGCTGAAGATTAAAAAAAATAACAAAATGTGTTATACAATCTATACAGAATTGAATGAGGTTAGATCATATGTTCCTTATACACAAACACACAAGCAATGGATTCCATACTATGTTTTTATTCATGTGAAACTTCCTGATGGATGAAACTATGATGACAGAAAGCTAATTAGTGATAGCTAAGGAGTGGACATTTGATGAAGAAATGTTTTCACATCTAAGTGTCATACAGTCTTCTTTATGGTGGTGAGGAAAATAGCAAGAGATAATGGCCCTATGAAATAATATAGCTTCTATATGGCCAAGGAATCACACAGCCTTTAAACATTTAGTGACCTAAGGAAGGTAGCATTAGTACCAGTCTGGATGGACAGGGGTTGTTTAAATTAGTTGGGGATTTTATTCTTACATTCAAAGTCACCTGCTGCATTAAAGCAAAGATTATTTTTATATTGTAGAAGTCAGTTTAAGTAAGCCAACAGTAACTCTGCTTACCAGGTAAATTTTATCAAGACAAAATATTTGTAAAACTTAGGTATTGTCAAGTTATCTTATTTGAAGATTGATTATTATTGGTTTTGAGACTATGTATGTATTATTGTGTTTGCTTATGTAAATTGAAGTGAGACATGCCCCTCATGCTTGGAATGTTTAGTGTATTACATGTGAAATGCCCCTTATCCAGTAATTCAACTGTTTTGAATTTCTAAAGATGAGCTATGTTTTGTGGTCTATTAATTTTACCTTGACCTAAATACTTTTAAATACATTGTATGCTTTTGAAAATATTATATACAATTATTTCTTATTTAATACTCTATGACTATCAGTAATATTTTTGGTTTCTGCTTTTCCTTCTAAATCACTATT
Source organism: Apodemus sylvaticus (assembly GCF_947179515.1). Lineage (NCBI taxonomy): Eukaryota > Metazoa > Chordata > Mammalia > Rodentia > Muridae > Apodemus > Apodemus sylvaticus. The sequence goes on from NC_067489.1 coordinate 49,534,693, forward strand.
TCTTTTTATCCAATATGATATTTAAATGTTTTCACTAACTTTTGAAACTTTATCCTTAAACATATTTTTCCCTCCAATTTCTGTCTTAGACTTAGATCTACCACAGCTGGCCAAGTGTTGCAGGGAGGTAGCTAACCTTCCAGGAGTACAGAGAGAACAGGTGGGACCTACCCTGCTGCTCAGAGAATTATGTCCAGAACCCTTTGGTGGAAATCTTTCAGTTTCATTCTCTGGCTCAAGACTAACTTCTGCCAGTGTGCCACATCCAAATGGTGCAGGGAGGTAGCTAACCACCCATGAGTGCAGAGAGGCCAGACAATACAGATATGACTACCCTGCTGCTCAGAGGAAGCAGCCAGAAACTCACAAGAGCCTAGGGGCAATCTGGGACAAGAGTCTTCTGATTTCTGCCTGCATCCAGAACTGATCAGGGCCACAGAGCTACATACCCAAATGCAACCACAAGAGAGCTGGTCTCATAGGAGTACCTAAATACCTGTGTTGGTATCCCAGGAGCTCAGATATAGAGGCTTCTATGGCAAATAAGTCACAGTCAGAGACAACAACACAGCTATAACAGAGATAACCAGATTTCAAAAGGCAAATGCAATAACACTGCCAACAGAAACCAAGGCAACATGGCACCATTTTAACCAAGTTCTCCAACAACAGCAAGTCCTGGATAACACAACGTACTGGAAAAGCAAGATCTGGATTTAAAATCACAACTCATGATGCTGATAGAGGATTTCAAGAAGGACATAAAGGACATAAAGGAATAGAGGAGAACTGAGTAATCAGGTAGAATCCATTAAAAAAGGAAACACAAAAATCCCTTAAAGAAATACAAGAGAACATGGGTCAACAGGTAGAAGCCCGTAAAGAGTAAACAAAAAAATCCTTTAAGGAATTACAGGAAAACACACACAAACAAACAAGTGAAGGAATTGAAGAAAACCATCAAGGATCTAAAAACAGAAGTAGAAACAACAAAGAAATCACAAAGGGAGACAACTCTGGAGATAGAAAACCTTGGAAAGAAATCAGGAGTCATAGATGCAAGCAACAACAAGAGAATACAAGAGATAGAAGAAAGAATCTCAGGTGTTGAAGATACCATAGGAAGCATTGACTCAACAGTCAAAGAAAATGAAAAATGCAAAAAGCATGTAACTCAAAACACCAGGAAATCCAGAACACAATGAGAAGACCAAACCTAAGGATTATAGGTATAGAAGAATGTGAAGATTTACAATTTAAAGGTCCAGTAAATATCTTCATCAAAATTATAGAAGAAAGTTCCCCTAACCTAAAGAGAGTGAGATGCCCATGAACATATAAGAAGCCTACAGAACTCCAAACAGAATGGAAGAGAACTGAAATCCCTCCCGTCACATAATAATCAAAACACCAAATGTACTAAACAAAGAAAGAATATGTGGTATGTTTACACAATGGAATACTACTCAGCTATTAAAAAACAATGAATTCATGAAATTCTTAGGCAAATGAGTGGAACTCAAAAATATTATCCTGAGTGAGGTAACCCAATCACAAAGAATACACATGGTATGCACTCACTGATAAGTGGATTTTAGTCCAGAAGCTTGGAATAACCATGACACAATTCACAGATCAAATGAAGCTCAAAAAGAAGGAAGAACAAAGTATGGATACTCTGGTCCTTCAGAGAAGGGGAAACAAAATACATATAGAAGGAGATACACAGACAAAGTGTGGAGCAGAGTCTGAGGGAAAGGCCAACCAGAGACTGCCCCATCTAGGTATCCATTCCACATACAGCTACAAAACCCAGACACTATTGTGGATTCCCACAAGTACTTGTTGACTGAGCTGGATATAGCTGTCACCTGGGAGACTCTGCTAGTGCATGACAAATACAGAGGGGGAGTCACTCTAAGCCAGACATTGAACTGAGCACAGGGTTCCCAATGAAGGTGCTATAGAAAGGACCCAAGGATCTGAAGGAGTTTGCAGAGCCATAGGAGGAACAACAATATGAGCTTCTTCCAGAGCTTCCAGGGATAAAACCATCATCCAAAGAGTATACATGGAGTTACCCATGGCTCCAGAGACATATGCAGCAGAGGATGCCCTTGATGGACATCAAAGGGAGGAGAGGCCCTGGTCCTGGAAGGCTTGATGCTCCAGTGTAGGGAAATACTAGCACCGGGAAGTAGGAAAGGGTTGATTGGGGAGCATGGGGAGGAGAAAGGCGTTATGGGATTCTCAGGGGTGGTTGGGAACCAGAAAAGGGGACAACACTTAAAATATAAATAAAAAATGTATCTAATAAAAACATATTTCTCTTTCCACAAACCCCCAGTTGAGGGATGGGGCCACCCACTCATCTAAAAAATATTAATCTAGAATTCCTCCTGTCAAAAGGAAATGCAGAGACAAAAAGTGGAGTAGAGCCTGAAGGAAAGGCTATTCAGAGACTGGCCCACCTAGGGCACCTCCCATTTGCTGACACCATACTCAGATACTATTGCTGATGCTTAGAAGTGCTTACTGACAGAAGCTTGGATAGCTGTCCCCTGTGAGGCTCTGCCAGAGCCAGACCAATAGAGATGTGAATGTACACAGTCAAACATTGGACTGAGTGCAGGGTGGCCAATGGAAAAGTGAGATTGAGGACAGTAGAAGCTGCAGGGGATTGCAAAATCATAGGAAGAACAACAATATCAACCATCCAGATATCCCAGAACTCCCAGGGACTAAATGGCCAATCAAAGAGTACACATAGGCATACCCATGACTCCTACTAGATGTTTAGCAAAGGACTGCCTTATCTGGCAGGGGGAGCCCCTTGGTCCTATGAAGACTTGATGACCTAGGATAAGGGAACTCTAGGCCACTGAGGTAGGAGTAGGTAGGTGGGTGGGGAGTACACTCATAGAGGCAGGGGGAGGGAGGAGGGAATAGGGGATTGTGAAGGGATGGGAAGGAGGAATACTCTTTAAATGTAAATAAATAAAATAACTGATAAAAAGGAAAAAAGCTCTCTCTTTGAAGATAAAGTATTTTTTTTTTGCTCCTTGTTTTCTTTAGATTCTGTTTCAGCAATTTAGAATATTATTTCATTTTTAATATAAATTTAATTAGTATTTTGTTCTTTCCTGTGGATCTTCATATGTTATTGATACAGATACATTTCTTGTGACTCCATTTAAGTATGTCAGTTTGTAGAGAGCAACCTATTGTCTTGACAATAGCCTGAGATGTTTTTTGTTCCCATGGGACCCTCCTTTAAAGAACAACTCACTTAGGTGTAAGCCTATTACTGCAATTATTAGAAACTTCACTTGATTACAAGAGATATCCAATTTGGGTTCCATCTCACACATTATTTGGTTATTTTATTGAGATCACTTTCATATATCTATGTATTTTAGGATGCTTCTATTAGATTAGGTTTCTGTGAAACCCTAATATGGCAATTAATCTTAGCTGTTGAAGTGAAAATTTCTGTTTCTATGGAGATTCAGCTGTTTCATGTGATGTTTTCCTGGAAACTGTCATATGAGAGGATGTTTTTGCTGAAGTAGACATGCAGGAGGATGTTTGGCTGAGAATAAATTCATGGTGTTTTTCTGGAAGCAGTGTGGAAAAAGGGCACACAATGTTTTGCTAGAGTAGATGCCTAGGATAACTATGATTTTTGGAAAGTGTATAAATATAGCCCTACGCACAGTGGACTATGCAGTGTGGTATCTGCATGCCTTGCCCTTCCTTGGTGGTGATCCTTTGATGTGATTTCATAGAGAAAAATGCACCAAAGAGTTTCTGGTGATGTTTCAGTGCATCCTTACCACTTCCAAGGACTCAGGAAGATGGGCAGAGCCTTGTCTTTCTTCATCAATGTGCCTTGCTAATTTGTGAATGGTATTTGGGAGTGGATCGACCTGAAGATGCTGATTCATGGAAACCGAACTGCTGATATACTAACAATTCAGATGGGATTTTCCTTAAAGAAATAATACTTTTAAGTTGGTCCACATCCTCATTTTCTTTTTTAACCTTTCCTTTCTTTCCACTACATCTGGTGGGTGGTGGGCTAGAAGGAAGGTTAATGCATTTAAAAACCTTTATTGAAAATTGGCTTTGAAAAGTCTAAGCCTAAGGGATCTCTCTCTCATATTCCTCTCTGGTTCATTTGTCCATTCCCTGCTTGACTAGATCCTCCCATTCCAGACTCTTATTTCTATTTCCCAATGAGATTTATCTGTCCTACTCTGCACTACCCCTTACTCTCTGTAACTAACCTCTGTGAATCTATGGATTGTAGCTTGATTATCATTGAATAAACAGCTAATATTTACATATGAGCAAATACATATCACATTTGGCTTTGTGTTTGGTTTAATTCATTCAGGTGTTTTTTTCATAGTTCTATTCATTTATCTGTGAACTTCGTGTTTTTTTAAATGGCTTAGTAATACTCCACTCTATAAATGTATCACATTTCTTTTACTCATTTTTCTGTTGAGCAAGAATACGTTGTCTGATTTCTGGGTGTTGTGATTGGAGCAGCAAAGAACATGGTTGAACAAGTGTTTGTGTCATTGTATGTTGTGTATTTTGGGTACATGTCTAAGAGTGCTATAGCTGGCTGATATAGATGGCTTCAAATCTTCTTGTACAAATGTTACTCTAATTTCCACGATGGCTGTACAAATTTTACTCCCAACACCAATGGATGAATGTTCTACCTGCTCCACTACTTTTTTGATTTTGTGTCTTTTGTTTTGCTTTTTTAGTGTTTTTTTGGTAATTTCTGTTGTGAGGAAGTAAGTTTTTGTATCTACAACTTATGCCTTTCCATTGGTTCTTTCATTTTGTTTATTTATTTTGTTTTATTCTGAGGTATTTAGTTTTCTTTTATCCTTTTATATTTTTATCATTACTTCTTTATTAAAGCTAGTTTGTTTTCTAATAAGAGACAATCATTGGTGTGTTGTGTGGGCATTGAGTTGGGGAAGTACAGTGAGAAGTAGAGGGAATGGAAACCATAATCAAAATATATTGCGTGAGAAAATCTATTTCTAAGAAAAGAAAACAAACAAAAAGCAAATTATTATAAGCCACCAAGCATATTCTGGTATCTGAATCTGGTTCCTCTTCAAAAACAAGTTTTCTTAGTAAGCCATCTCTTCTCTTTTAATGTTATAACATTTGTGGTTTCTGAGTTAACGGAAACTAAATCACTGCTAAACTTAGGGACAAGATCCAAGTGTTATGCCTAATACAGCAAGGATATTAAATTATACAGAAACATTACATGAACATAGAAAGAACTGTTCTATCTCATAAAAATGTTGGGTTTTTATTCATAATATTTCATCCTCCACAATCAAACTTTTGTAGACATTGAAGAATTAACTGCATTTCCTTTCAGACAGTTGTAAAATTTTAAATATTTATATAGAAATATATAACTGTCTCTACTATATATGTATTAATAAATATATGCATAAATACATATTTATGTATACATATGATGGAATTACCTAGCAAAATTAATTCTGCTTCTGAGTTGAGGATTTTAATAAGTAGCAGTGTCCTTTGTACACTGTGTCTCTCAGGTCAAAAAATGCTTCTAATCTGCACTACAGTGATTCATGTGTATACCAAATGGAACCAATTTCTTCTTTACAAAAATCTACCTACTACCGGATTTTGTACTGATTTTTAAAAGGAATTTTTATCAGCTGCCCCTTTCTCATTTCCACAATTAAGTAACTTAGTCTTAAATCCCCAGCGATGTCAGTTAGCTGGAGAACTCAAGGGTTATGTCATCTTAGACCATAATGCCTTCATCTGTTTTGTGACAACCCTGTGGAGTCTTAGTCCTCAGCTCAAAAGAAATTCTCTTAAGATTTTATATTCTTGATCTTAGAGCATAAGCTATTGGTGATCTGTTCAGGAACTTTTCCCCTGTGCCCATGTCCTCAAGGGTCTTCCCCAGTTTCTTTTCTATTAGCTTCAGTGTGTCTGGTTTAACATGGAGGTACTTGATCCAATTGGAGTGAATTTAGTACATGGAGATAAGAATGGATCTGTTGCCGCCAGCGGCCACATACGAACCAGAATACCTGGAAGAGAATTCTGAGGTTAACGGGAAGGGGGCGAAAGAGAAATGAGTCAAAAGGACAGTTGCCCATAGAGACCGACTTTACTATCATTAAGCCAATATTTATAATCTTTGGAAAAACCACCCTGCCCCCCAAATGGCTGAGAGTTCGTTAGATCTTCTTCTCAGCGGGTTGTCTGCTTTCAGTCTTGCAGTTTTCTGCTGGTCTCTGGGTGGAGCTGCACTGAGGCGGCCTTGGTAGTTAAGGTAAAAATGGCTGTATTGTCCCCAATGGAGATAACGCCTGGAAAAGGGTGGGGGTTGCCAGCCAGGAGGGTCACAGCTAAATGCTGTGGGGGGAAGGGACATGGATCAATTCGCATTCTTCTGCATGCTGACCTCCAATTGAACCAGCACCATCTGTTGAAAAGGCTATCTTTTTTCCATTGGATGTTTCGGCTCCTTTGTCGAAGATCAAGTGACCGTAGGTGTGTGGATTCATTTCTGGATCTTCAGTTCCATTCCATTGGTCCACTTGTCTGTCACTGTGCCAATACCATGCAGTTTTTAACACTATTGCTATGTAGTATTGCTTGAAGTCATGGATACTGATTCCCCCAGAATTTCTTTTGTTGTTGAGAATAGTTTTAGCTATCCTGGGTTTTTTGTTTTTTCCAGATGAATTTTAGAATTGCTTTTTGTAACTCTGTGAAGAACCGAGTTGGAATTTTGATGGGGATTGCATTGAATCTGTAGATTGCTTTTGGCAAGATGGCCATTTTAATTATATTAATCCTGCCATTCCATGAGCATGGCAGATTTTTCCATTTTCTGAGGTCTTCTTTGATTTCCTTCTTCAGAGACCTGAAGTTCTTGTCGTATAGATCTTTCACTTGTTTGGTTAGAGTCACACCAAGATACTTTATATTGTTTGTGGCTATTGTGAAGGGTGTCATTTCCCTAACTTCTTTCTCAGCCTGCTTATCCTTTGAGTATAGGAAGGCGACTGATTTGCTTGAGTTGATTTTATAACCAACCATTTGCTGAAGTTGTTTATCAGTTGTAGGAGTTCTGGTGGAGGTTTTTGGGTCACTTAAGTAGACTATCATGTCATCTGCAAATAGTGATAATTTGACTTCTTCCTTTCCAATTTGTATCCCCTTGACCTTCTTATGTTGTCTAATTGCTCTAGCTAGATTACAAAGTTTCTGTAAGGCAAAGGACACTGTAAAAGGACAAAACAGCAACCAACAAATTGGGAAAGGATATTCACCAACCCTACATCTGATAGAGGGTTATTATCCAATATATACAAAGAACTTAAGAAGTTAGACCCCAGGGAACCAAATAACCCTATTAAAAATGGGGTACAGAGCTAAACAAAGAATTTTCCCCTGAAGAAATTTGGATGGCCGAGAGGCACCTTAAGAAGTGCTCAGCATCATTAGTCATTAGGGAAATGCAAATCAAACAACCCTGAGATTTCACCTTACACCAGTTAGAATGGCTAAGGTCAAAAACTCTGGAGACAGCGGGTGTTGGCGAGGATGTGGAGAAAGAGGAACATGCCTCCACTGCTGGTGGGGCTGTAAGATGGTACAACCACTTTGGAAATCAGTCTGGCAGTTTCTCAGAAAACTGGACATGACACTTCTGCAGGCCCTGCTATACCACTACTAGGCATATACCCAAAGAATTCCCAGGGATGCAAAAAGGAGGCATGATCCACTATGTTCATAGCAGCCTTATTTATAATAACCAGAAGCTGGAAAGAACCCAGATGTCCCTCAAAGGAGGAATGGATACAGAAAATGTGGTATATTTACATAATGGAATACTACTCAGCAATTAGAAACAATGAATTCACAAAATTTTTAGGCAAATGGTTTGATCTGGAAAATATCATCCTAAGTGAGGTAACCCAATCACAAAAGAATACATATGGAATGCAATCTCTGATAAGTGGATATTAATTAGCCCAGAAGCCCTGAATACCCAAGGCACAAACTGCATAACAAATGACTCCCATGAAGAAGTATGGAGAGGGTCCTGATTCTGGAAAGGATTGATCTAGCATTGGAGGGGAATATAAGGACAGAGAAAAAGGAGGGAGAAATTGGAGAATGGATGGAGAGAAGAAGGTTTATGGGACATATAGGGAGGGGGGATCTGGGAAAGGGGAAATCATTTGGAATGTAAACAAAGAATATAGAAAATAAAAATATTAAATAAAAAAAGATATTAATACCACAGAAAAAGATTTTAAATTCTGTTAGCTTGAATTCATTGGAAGTAACCTGTGTGTCTGGCTAAATTGAAAGTGCTAGTATTTTGCCAAGCTGTAGTGATGAAAAAATGTATGAGATTAAAATATCATGTCTTAAATGGTTTATTATTTGAGTATTGTCTCAAGATGAAGAAATGAATGACATCACATCTTCCAATAGACTAGAGAACACATTTTTAACAAAATTTATCCAAAATGCTTTCCTTGCATCTGTTTTATACCCAATATACCTCTTTCACTCTTTGTCACCATCATTGATAAGAACTTACTGCAGTGGGCTATGTCACATGTCAAAAATATACTAAACTAATATTTTACTAGGTATTAGAAATGCATACATTTTGTATTTCAAATTACTAACATAGTAAGAAAAAGGAAAGGAATCACTATAAAGAACTAAAACTATTTGGAAAAATGTGCTTAGATTATTTGCTTTAAAATATACATAGGTATCAGTACTATAACTCTTTTCATTAATATAAGTACTTGTCTTGTTCTTCTTTAAATTTTTTATTTTAAAAATATTAAAATATAGTATTTCAAATGCAACCTGTCTATTAAATTCTCTATTCCTGTCTGCTCTAAACAACTTTTCTTCTCATATACCTTCATTAATATTACACATTCACTTCTATAAATCTCTATCCTGCTATAAACTATTATCAATTTCCATTTTCCTACATATAAGTCAGAATAGTTTTAAATTTACTTCTAATTTCTATTTGGTTAATACTTATCAGTCCTCCATTGTCTACTTTCAATACTCTGCCACTGCTTTCTTCACATATAATTCATTTTTTTCAACATGAAACCACTTATCATCTTAAATTTTCCACATATAATTTAGTATGAAGTTTTTTATTTTAAATTTATTTTTAAATGACTATGGCTATGCATATGCCTGAGTGTATAGATTCATGAATTTTGGGAGGAGGAATATAACTCAGACAGAATGTATTGTAAGATAATCTGGTATTGTAGTTACAGGTAGTTGCAAGCCACCTATATGGGTGTTGATTCAAAATTCCAGGAAAAAAAGCGAACACTATTAACTGCTAAATAATCTCTGCAGACCCTAAGACATTTTTTCCTTAATAAACATTCTATTTAAAGTAGAACAAACTATCAATGCATTTGTTTACTAGTTTTTTTTTTTTACTTCAAAAGTTTCTTTTGTGTATGTTTCTTTTTGTTTTTATGTGCTTCTATTCTTGTTGTTGCTCATTAAAGTTAACCTGAAGCTTTTCCTCCTCTGGCTTTAATCTCACATGGTATGAATTTTAGGCTGAGGATCAGAGAGTAAACCTGAAACTTGTATCCCATAAGTTCAAGTCTGTTCTAATAAGGTGATAGGGTGTTGCCTGGGTTGGGAGTTTTTGATGACATAGCTGAGATAGGGAAGCACACAGAGCTGTGAGAAAACAAAACTAACTCGGACTGTAAGTGAAAGCCTAATACTGTGTCAGATGGAATTTTCCATTCACAAATGTGACACTTTTCAGTGCCCTATATGTATTTACCAAAGTCACTATTGGTCATTGTATCCAAACATTGTAAAGCTTTCCATCATCCAAGTGAACACTTTCACTCCCCCATCAATATGAAGTTACAAAGCTCTTCTATATTTTCATAGTTGTGATTCCTCAATCTCCTGTTATGAATTTCTGTTGGTCTGTAAAAGCAACTTTTATTCTCCTGAAGTAATTGTCACCACAAGGTTTACTGCCTCCATCTGTTCACCTGGCTTAGTCCTGGAAGCTTAGAGGCTCTGTCCAATCTAATCTAGGCCTAGAATGGCTTCAGCCTCTAGGGCTTCCTGCTGAATAATGTTCCCATTTATAGTTCTTTCTGAATTCTGACTGGATGATCTACTCAAACTCCACCCCATGTTAACTGATTCAACCTTCCTTCTCTCTTGGCCTACAGAATTTGCTCTGGTTGGCTTCTCTAGCAATATCTTTTACTCTTCTAGCTCCTGCTCATTCTCTGATTTGTTCCATCTTCACCTTTATCTAATTTTTTCTCTGTTCAACCTGTTCTTTGTAAAACTCTCCTGGTAAAACTGCCTCTTTCTGTGCATACTGCTCTCTTAAGTAGCTAAATCCTTCTCTGATTTTTCACTTTGTCTGCCACTCAATTATACATTACTTTCAAATATGGATCCCTTCTTCTACAAGCTAACTTTGCCTTCATTGCTTGAATTAAAGGCATATATTATGGGCATGTCTGAATTCCATCCAGAAAGATTAAAGTTGTGCGCTAAGGGCTGAGAAACAGCACAACTAAAAACACAATCTCAGTGTTCATAATGTGATCAAGTATCCTGCAACATGCCTCTATATTTTAATGTTGAAACAAAGTATCAAAATTGCACATGGTGAGTGTGTGCATGTGTGTGTGTGTGCGCGCGCGCGCACGTGTGTGTGTGTGTGAGTGTGTGTGTGTGTGTGTGTGTGTGTGTGTGTGTGTGTGTGAAAAATCTCAAATTAGAATTCTGGTGGTTGACAATCAAGAAACTAAAAGGTTTATTCTCTAGTTCTAGTCTGGCCTCTACTTTCAGAGTCATGATTTAAACATTGTATCCTGCAGACACTTTGTCCATAGAAAACAAGGTTTCAATGAAAACGGCAGAGGTAAATTGCTTCTAGTTAAGTACTTAGTTAAATGAAAATCTTACTCACTAGGATGAGGGCCTGTGATCTATCATCTCCCACTGATCTTGTTTCTCAATAATTATGTGCTGATTTTTAGCATTAATGTGAGAAAGAGACAAACATTCACACTGTAGCACTTTTTATAGTTATATTTTACTGTGTTTCTGTGTATTCATCTATCACCCATTTTATCTCTTTATTTCATCTAGCAGTCCTCTTTCTGTTTAAGTATATATATAATCTGTGGCTTACTTTACAGTGTTTATATTTATCAATAATAATTACTCAATGAAAGTAGTTGATATAAAATTCACTTCAGCTAATCAGCCACAAACTAACAAAAAGACAGATTTAGTGTCACAGAATTTAAAACCAGAAAGTTGTAGCTTTATACAGTTAAATTTTACTTTCTGTAGAGGGATCTTCATTTTCCTTAACCAATTTTATAACTACAATATTACTGTTGACTGGACATGCAAATATCTGAATTTTTGGTGAGTCACCATTTCTGCCTTATTCAGTAGAACATTGATAAAGGGAGATAATTTGTCTTCTGAAGCTAGACATGAAAATATCTGTGAGTGTCTATCTAGTTTTGTTAATGTGCTTATATATGCACCATAGTTATGCTCTGAAAGAACTATAAAGCCACATGGTAAGGAACCATGCAGGTCTTCTAACCTGTAGATCCTTGTTTGATATCAACCTATAGTCTATACCAATCAGAAGCTATATGGGAAAGAAAGTCTTCATATCAGAGTAGTATTCATATATATCATATAAACACTTTAGGAAGAATATCAACTATTCCTGCTAACTGCAACTCCCATTGCAGGACTGTTAATAAATTATTGATTTTTGAATATAAATCGGTAGATGTGGAATATGTTTTATGAATTGATTAGTGTAAATTGCACCACTTGATTTCAGAGTTGAATATCAATGAAACAATATTATAACAGATTTGAAAGTTTGTAAAAACTGGTATGATAAAAGCAGAAAACTAATATTTGTTTCTTTTTAAATATTTCCCAAGAAAATTGAAAGATGCATATGAAATTAGAGAACAAGTATTTATATTATGTTTTAAACTATGATCATACTAGTATGAATTTATACTATGTTTAAATATAGTTATACAAATATGAATATATCAAATTATTAATGTAAGATTTCTTTATCTATTTTCCTGAAATATGAATTTTTAAAAATATTAATTGTGTCCTTAGTATGAAGACTGAGATAATTAATTAATCAGGTTACTTTGACAATAAACTTAGGCTTATTCAATGTTCTCAAAATGCTGTTTCTTTCTTTAGCAAATGAATTTTACTTTCCAGATATCAAATGATCACTCAGAATTTTGAATCAAGACTCATGTCTTCATTTTAAAATTATTTCCCATCTATAGTATAAAAATTGTTATTTAAAAAAATTGTTATTTTAAATTACATAAAGCATCTTATTGTATTATGTAGGAGAAGGGAGAAAGAAATGCATGGTATAAAAATTAATGTGAGAACTATTTTCATTAGCATGAGTTATTATTTATATGCTATCTTGGTTTCTTCTTTAAGATTTTGATTTTCTAAAGTTTCTTTTAAAAATTATTATAACAGAGCAAAATAAAAATATTTGCAACAAAATCCAAATGACAGAACTATGTTTATTAGCTTTCTAATGAAAATGTGTATACCTAATTACTTATAGATGGAAGAAAATCAGGCCAATCTTGGAGGATAAATTGAGCTGTATAAACAAAAGCATGTACTGCAGCAAAGAACAATATCCATCTCTGACCAAATCAGAACTTCTATCAACTCATGTGTAATTAAGTTAAAATAACTGGAAACAACAACAAAATGACTCTGTGAAGGTTTACATAAGATTATTACATACAGATCATAAGATAGTACTGAAATACAGCAAACATAATGGTTTTGGAGAGTTAGGAATACAACACTCTCTCAATATTTTCTTTGGAAGCCAAAATTCTATATATTCTGAATGAGGAAACATCATGACACCTTCAAGAAATCATGTTTCCAGGGATTTTATTAAAGGCTTTTATATCTTTCATGGTATATAGCCATAGCAGGCTGTACTAGATATGAAACATCAATAAATAAACACACTTGTCTTCCATACTCAGAGACTGATCACTTTCAAAACAACAGATAGAGATATTGTTGGGCCACTTATATGCACTAGAACCAGTCACCCATATTCCCAAAGGCTGCTTTTCTTGTTCAACCTTAAAATAACTCTATCTTACACACTAATTCATCTTAGAAACTAAACTACACTTGTTAAGTGCATTTTGCCATCCTTCAAACAGAAGTCATAGCTCCAATAGTAGAAGTAAATTAACATGTTATCTAAAAAATATAAATTCAAACTTGAAGGAAATAATTTTCATTTGCAGACACCTATGTTATAAGACTGAGGAAAAGAGTCTACTCCAGACTGCAAGAAAGCCAACAAATATTCATTATTGATACCTCACTATATTCATATGTAGAACATTTTTTGTTCATAATTTTTCAGTAGATTGTATTTATGTATTTGCATATATATGAATATATTCATATATATGTTTATCAACAATAAAAATATAAAAGGCTATTAATTTGACAGTAAGATGAGATATGAGGTCTTGGAGTGTGGACACATTCGGAGCTGGAGAGTTAGGGTTAGGGTTAGGGTTAGGCTTAGGGTTAGGGTTAGGGCTAGGATAAGGTTTAGGATGATACAAATATATTTTATTTAAAATGCATTTAGATTTTTAAAATGTTATTGTGGTAAATGCATAGTCCCCTATTTATTTTCCCTTAATATCAGATAAATGTGACAGAATAATAATATAGGTCTTTTTGGTTTCTGTTTTTTCTTAAGAGATTCTTTTTTAATTTTATGTTTTATAATTTTATTTTTTATTACACTATTAAAATTTATTTTAAAATATACAACTCGGTATTGACATTTTTAAGTCATCAAAATAATTCATAATAGTTAAATGTGTCTTAAATATGCATTCTATCATCTGAAGCTAGTAGTAATATGCACTCAACCAGTTTTTAATATCTATAAGATTAAACATGATAATAGAAAAAAATCTCTTATGAAGTCCTCTATGAAAGGAAAGTGTAAAAATTTCCTGATTAGACAGAAACCATTCCATCTGCAAGGGAGGATACTCAGCATAACTGTGGCTTCATAGAATGAATTGGGTAGTATTCCTTCTATTTCTATTTTTTAGAATAATTTGAAGAGTATTGGTATTACGTCTTCTTTGAAGGTCTGAAAGAATTTTGCACTAAATCCAACTGGTCCTGTGCAAGAACATAAGCAACAGAAACCAAGATTACTCGGAATAATTTTTTAAAAACAAAAACCACATTTAACCAGTATATTTAGAAATCCTTACAACACATAAAACAAAACAAAACAAAACAAAACAAAACCAAAAAAAACCCCACCATTTTACAAGTCAAGAATTTTGAAACAACTAAGTATCAATGTGAAAAGCATTTCAAGAGACTTTCATTTGAAGGCCAATCAGACTGTCTTCAGGTACCTCAGAGGAATGTCAACTATTGGGAAGAAACTGTGAGGAACTAAATTACTCATATAGTACAGACAAAATCCTGGAAGAAGTGTTTCCTTATAGTTGTAATTAACATTTCATTAGCTGAACTCAAGTTAAGATGGGAAATATTGGATACATGCATGATCCAAAACTGAAGCATATGAAACTGTGGTAAATTCTCCAGACTCCAAAATATTTTCTGCAACATTTCTTTTGTGACTTACAAGTTAATCTCCAGAAGGCACCAGTTGGTGACTATAAATTAATTCATCTGTCAGTATTTTATTTTATCCTACAGTGACGAGATATATTGCAATATGAAAAAAATTAATGTTAAAGTTGGATTGATATTCAATTTTAGTATGTTTTCAAAATTTAGTACCAATCAAACATAGAAAATATTTCCTGTACACACTATTTTAGAAGTAAAGTCATATATACTCTGCCATTGTGGGCATTACACTTTATATCATGGACTCAATTTAATTTCAGAGCTTTAAATCATTAAGAATATTTTTTGCTGTGTTCCATGTGATTCATAATATTCTGTCAAAATGAAACATGGCTTCAAAGATATTAAATAGGAAAACCATGTGTTCATTTTTACAAGGAAAAGACTTTTTTTTAAAATTTAGACAAAATCTCAAAAGAAAATACATAATCAGAAGTTAGTTAATTGTCTATGTGAACAAATGATCATAACAAAATTTGGGGAAGGTTCTGATGACTCTACTATTGATTTAAATTTATCCTAACTCTTCTTCCTACCCTTTCCCCAAGTATGAAGTAAATTCTTTTTCTTGGAGGATGGGACTCAGGTTTGAAATTTCAATTAAATTAGAATTACATTCAAGAGTATATTATTGCTTCATTAAGTGGTACTTAAAGTTTTTCTGTAGGTTATAAATGGAAGGATGCGTTGAAATTTTAACAGAAACATATATAATTTCAACATTTATTTGTTTCTGTCTTTATTTTTAGACACATATTTTGAACATCTGCAAAAGAATTAAATTAGATAAATAAAATTGTGCATGTTTATTTAATAAGATTTATGATGATTATATCAAAAGTATGACCCATGGACACAGTATTGACCACTTCTAATCCAAAGTTCAGTGTGGTATTTTACTTGTTATTGTAACCCATATCAAGTTACATGAAGGAGATATGGCCAACTCCTCAGAGATTGAGTCCTTAAAGGAAAGAGTTTGGCACACCTTGGAAATCCAATAACACAATCTCAGGTGTTTTGTGATTATGTTCTTGATAGAACTGGGAGTATGTTCCTGAAACTGCTGCTAATTTACATTAAATATTTTCAGACATATTCTCTTCTAGAGAAGGGACAAAGCCCTCTCTGTTTCCATCGTCCACAAAAATGCATGAAGTTTTTTTTCAGATGTGTTAGTTTCTTGCAAGTGATGATATTCCTAAATCTATGTTATGCAACAGGAGGGGACCATAAAAATAAGAATTTAGGCTGCTGATACTTTTCAGAAGGCTGCATTTTTGTATGGCCACCTGAAGGTCTTCAACTGGTTCTTTCGAATTCTTTGACTACTTGTTTTGCATTCTTCTTGCCAATTTCTCGCCAAGCCACAGATGTCACTGCCTATTCATCAGCCTTTTTGTTTCTTCCTGATGCCCTCCAGGCTGCACGGATTCCATTCCAACTCAGACTGGAACATTTGAAAAGGAAGAAAGAATTTTGAAAACCTGCTACCATTTGCTTTTCTTTCTTGTTACCTCCTTCCCACTCAATTTTACCCTTGTGGACATAGGTGCATTTTTACTTTTCTAATAATTGCTTTTTGTTTTGTTTTTTTTTTTTGAAAAATCCAAAGGTGAAAAGCAAGTCCCCTTTCAACAAGAAAATACATTGTATGCCTCAAATATTTATATATTCTAGTTAGTTCTGGAGATAGTTAAAACATTATATACAGTTATTCTCCAAACTAATAAAAATGCATTCAATTTTAATTTAGAAATAGTGTGATGGCTTAATATGTAAAAACACTTACTTTATTAGTGAGAACCAATCTCCCTGATAGACACCTCCCTCACACACACTTATACCTATCACATCATAATATATAGTCAAAAATATAATTAAGTTTTTATTTCAATGGTATCAGATTAAAATAAACAATAAATTGAATATATACTTATATGATATGAAAAAAACCTATGCTATTTTTCATTAATTTTATTTTACATGTCTGCATGTTATTTATTGTTCGCCTTCTCCTTTAATCTCCCACACTCATCAATTCAGCTTCATATAAAAATTTATGGCTTTAACTCTTCTTGTTGCACACCTACCCACCCATTCCACACACTAACTTCTAAGTCTTTTTAACATTGTTCACATGTACACTTTCTTTTTTTTTAGTTTTCTTTTTTTTTATTCGATATATTTTTATTTACATTTCAAATGATTTCCCCTTTTCTAGCCCCCAACTCCCCGAAAGTCCCATAAGCCCTCTTCTCTCCCCCTGTCCTCCCACCCAGCAATTCCCACTTCGCCGTTCTGGTTTTGCCCTATACTGCTTCACTGAGTCTTTCCAGAACAAGGGGGCCACTCCTCCTTTCTTCTTGTACCTCATTTGATGTATGGATTATGTTTTGGGTATTCCAGTTTTCTAGGTTAATATCCACTTATTAGTGAGTGCATACCATGATTCACCTTATGAGTCAGGGTTACCTCACTTAGTATGATGTTCTCTAGCTCCATCCATTTGCCTACGAATTTCATGAATTCATTGTTTCTAATGGCTGAATAGTACTCCATTGTGTAGATATACCACATTTTTTGCATCCATTCTTCTGTTGAGGGATTCCTGGGTTCTATCCAGCTCCTGGCAATTATAAATAGGGCTGCTATGAACATAGTAGAGCATGTATCCTTATTACATGGTGGGGAATCCTCTGAGTATATGTCCAGGAGTGGTATAGCCGGATCTTCTGGAAGAGAGGTGCCCAGTTTTCTGAGGAACCGCCAGACTGATTTCCAGAGTGGTTGTACCAATTTGCAACCCCACCAGCAGTGGAGGAGTGTTCCTCTTTCTTCACATCCTTGCCAGCACCTGCTGTCTCCTGAATTTTTAATCTTAGCCATTCTGATTGGTGTAAGGTGAAATCTCAGGGTTGTTTTTATTTGCATTTCCCAAATGACTAATGAAGTTGAGCATTTTTTAAGATGCTTCTCTGCCATCTGAAGTTCTTCAGGTGAGAATTCTTTGTTTAACTCTGTACCCCATTTTTTAATAGGGTTGTTTAGTTTTCTGGAGTCTAACTTCTTGAGTTCTTTATATATATTGGATACTAGCCCTCTATCTGATGTAGGATTGGTGAAGATCTTTTCCCAATTTGTAGGTTGCCGATTTGTCCTCTTGATGGTGTCCTTTGCCTTACAGAAACTTTGTAATTTTATGAGGTCCCATTTGTCAATTCTTGATCTTAGAGCATACACTATTGGTGTTGTGTTCAGAAACTTTCTCCCTGTACCGATGTCCTCAAGGGTCTTCCCCAGTTTCTTTTCTATTAGCTTCAGAGTGTCTGGCTTTATGTGGAGGTTCTTGATCCATTTGGATTTGAGCTTAGTACAAGGAGACAAGGATGGATCAATTCACATTCTTCTGCATGCTGACCTCCAGATGAACCAGCACCATTTGATGAAAAGGCTATCTTTTTTCCATTGGATGTTTTCAGCCTCTTTGTCGAGGATCAAGTGGCCATAGGTATGTGGGTTCATTTCTAGATCTTCAATCCTGTTCCATTTATTATTATTATTATTTTTTTTATTCAATACATTTTTTATTTACATTTCAAATGATTTCCCCTTTTCTAGCCCCCCACTCAGCGAAAGTCCCATAAGCCCCCTTCTGTCCCCCTGTCCTCCCAACCACCCCTTCACACTTCCACATTCTGGTTTTGCTGAATACTGCTTCACTGAGTCTTTCCAGAACAAGGGGCCACTCCTCCTTTCTTCTTGTACCTCATTTGATGTGTGGATTATGTTTTGGGTATTCCAGTTTTCTAGGTTAATATCCACTTATTAGTGAGTGCATACCATGATTCACCTTTTGAGTCTAGGTTACCTCACTTAGTATGATGTTCTCTAGCTCCATCCATTTGCTTAAGAATTTCATGAATAATCCTGTTCCATTGATCCTCCCGCCACTCACTGTACCAATACCATGCAGTTTTTAACACTATTGCTCTGTAGTATTGCTTGAGGTCAGGGATACTGATTCCCCCAGACTTTCTTTTGTTGCTGAGAATAGTTTTAGCTATCCTGGGTTTTTTTGTTATTCCAGATGAATTTGATAATTGCTCTTTCTAACTCTGTGAAGAATTGAGCTGGGATTTTGATGGGTATTGCATTGAATCTGTATATTGCTTTTGGCAAAATGGCCATTTTAACTATATTGATTCTACAGATCCATGAGCATGGGAGGTTTTCCCATTTTTGAGGTCTTCTTCCATTTCCTTCTTCAGAGTCTTGAAGTTCCTGTTATACAGGTCTTTCACAAGTTTGGTAAGAGTCACCCCAAGATACTTTATACTGTTTGTGGCTATTGTGAAGGGGGTCATTTCCCCAATTTCTTTCTCAGCCTGCTTATCCTTTGAGTATAGGAAGGCCACTGATTTGCTTGAGTTGATTTTATAACCTACCACTTTGCTGAAGTTGTTTATCAGCTGTAGGAGTTTTCTAGTGGAGTTTTTTGGGTCACTTAGGTAGACTATAATGTCATCTGCAAATAATGATAGTTTGACTTCTTCCTTTCCAATTTGTATCCCTTTGACCTCCTTATGTTGTCAAATTGCCCGAGCTAGTACCTCAAGTACAATATTGAAAAGATAAGGAGAGAGGGGGCAGCCCTGTCTAGTCCCTGATTTTAGTGGGATTGCTTCAAGTTTCTCTCCATTTAGATTGATGCTGGCTACCGGTTTGCTGTATATTGCTTTTACTATGTTTAGGTATGGGCCTTGAATTCCTGTTTTTTCGAGGACTTTAAGCAAGAAAGGATGCTGAATTTTGTCAAATGCTTTTTCAGCATTCAATGAAATGACCATGTGGTTTTTTTCTTTGAGTTTGTTTATGTAGTGGATTGCGTTGATGGGTTTCCGTATATTGAACTGCCCCTGCATTCCCAGGATAAAGCCTACTTGATCATGATGGATGATCATTTTGATGTGTTCTTGGATTCGGTTGGCAAGAATTTTATTGAATATTTTTGCATCGATGTTCATAAGGGAGATTGGTCTGAAGTTCTCTTTCTTTGTTGGATCTTTGTGTGGTTTTGGTATCAGCATAATTGTGGCTTCCTAGAAGGAATTGGGTAGGGTTCCTTCTGTTTCTATTTTGTGGAATAGTTTGAAGAGTATTGGTGTTAACTCTACTTTGAAGGTCTGATAGAATTCTGCACTGAAACCATCTGGTCCTGTGCTTTTTTTGGTTAGAAGCCTTTCTATGACTCCTTCTATTTCTTTAGGCATTATGGGACTGTTTAGATGGTCTATTTGGTCCTGATTTAATTTTGGTATTTGGTATCTGTCAAGGAAATTGTCCCTTTCCTCCAGGTTCTCCAGTTGTGTTGAGTACAGGCTCTTGTAGTAGGATCTGATGATTTTTTGGATTTCCTCAGTTTCTGTTGTTATATCTCCCTTTTCATTTCTAAGTTTGTTAATTTGGATACTTTCTCTGTGCCCTTTGGTCAGTCTTGCTAAGGGTTTATCTATCTTGTTGATTTTCTCAAAGAACCAGCTCCTGGTTTTGTTGATTCTTTGTATGGTTCTCTTTGTTTCTACTTGATTGATTTCAGCCCTGAGTTTGATGATTTCCTGCCTTCTACTCCTCCTGGGAGAAATAGCTTCTTTTTGTTCCAGGGCTTTCAGGTGTGTCATTAAGCTGGTAATGTATGCTCTCTCCATTTTCTTTTTGGAGGCACTCAGGGCTATGAGTTTTCCTCTTAGCACTGCTTTCATTGTGTCCCATAAATTTGGGTATGTTGTATCTTCATTTTCATTGTGTTCTAAAAAGTCTTTAATTTCTTTCTTTATTTCTTCCTTGACCAAGGTATCATTGAGTAGAATATTGTTCAGTTTCCACGTGTATGTGGATTTTCTGTTGTTTTTGTTGCTATTGAAGTCCACTTTTACTCCATAGTGATCTGATAGGAGGCATGGGATTAGTTCAGTCTTCTTATATTTTTTGAGGTCTGTCTTGTGACCAATTATATGGTCGATTTTGGAGAAGGTACCATGAGGTGCTGAGAAAAAGGTATATTCTTTTGCTTTAGGATAGAATGCTCTATATATATCTGTTAAATCTAATTGATCCAAAGCTTCAATTAGTTTCATTGTGTCCCTGTTTAGTTTCTGTTTTCCTGATCGGTCCATTGAGGAAAGTGCAGTGTTGAAGTCACCCACAATTATTGTGTTAGGTGCAATGTGTGCTTTGAGCTTTAATAAAGTTTCTTTTACGAAAGAAGGTGCCCTTGCATTTGGAGTGTAGATGTTCAGGATTGAGAGTTCTTGTTGTATTTTTCCTTTGACCAGCAAGAAGTGTCCCTCAGAGTCTCTTTTGATGACTTTGGGTTGGAAGTCAATTTTATCTGATATTAAAATGGCTACTCCAGCTTGTTTCCTGAGACCATTTGCTTGTAAAATTGTCTTCCAACCTTTTACTCTAAGGTAGTGTTTGTCTTTGACCCTGAGGTGAGTTTCCTGTAAGCAGCAAAATGTAGGGTCCTGTTTATGTATCCAGTCAGTTAGTCTATGTCTTTTTATGGGGCATTGAGTTCATTGATATTAAGAGATATTAAGGAATAGTGATTGTTACTTCCTGTCATTTTTGACTTTATTTTTTAAATTTGATTGCTTAACTTCTTTTGGGTTTGTTGAAAGGTTACTATCTTGCTTTTTCCAGGGTGAAGTTTCCCTCATTGTATTGGTGTTTTCCTCCTATTATCCTTTGTAGGGCTGGGTTTGTGGATAGATATTGGGTAAACTTGGTTTTGTCATGGAATATCTTCGTTTCTCCATCTAAGGTGATTGAGAGTTTTGCTGGATATAGTAGTTTTGGCTGGCATTTGTGTTCTCTTAGAGTCTGCATGAGATCTGCCCATGATCTTCTATCCTTCATAGTCTCAGGTGAAAAGTCTGCTGTGATTCTGATAGGTCTTCCTTTATATGTTACTTGGCCTTTTTCTCTTACTGCCTTTAATATTCTTTCTTTGTTTAGTACATTTGGTGTTTTGATTATTATGTGAAGGGAGGTATTTCTGTTCTGGTCCAGTCTGTTTGGAGTTCTGTAGGCTTCTTGTATATTCATGTGCATCTCTCTCTTTAGGTTATGGTAGTTTTCTTCCATAATTTTATTGAAGATATTTGCTGGCACTTTAAGTTGTAAATCTTCACTCTCATCTATGCCTGTAATCCTTAGGTGTGGTCTTCTCATTGTGTCCTGGATTTCCTGGATATTTTGGGTTACAAGCTTTTTGCATTTTTCATTTTCTTTAACCATTTTCCATGGTTTCTGTGGTATCTTCAGCATCTGAGATTCTTTCTTCTATCTCTTGTATTCTGTTGGTGATATTTGCATCTCTGTCCCCTGATTTCTTCCCAAGGCTTTCTATCTCCAAAGTTGTCTCCCTTTGAGTTTTCTTAGTTGTTTCTACTTCTGATTTTAGATCCTGGATGGTTTTGCTTAGCTCCTTCACTTGCTTGTTTGTGCTTTCCTGTAATTCTTTAAGAGATTTTTGTGTTTCCTCTTTCATGACCTCAGCCTGTTGACCAACGTTCTCCTGTATTTCTTTAAGTGTTTTTTGCGTTTCCTCCTTATTGGCTTTTGTATTCTCCTGGATTTCTTTAAATGATTTTTGTGTTTCCCTTGCAAGGTATTCTAACTTTTGATCCAATTTCTCCTGAATTTCTTTAAGTATGTCCTTCATGTGTTCCTGTACCAGCATCATGACCAGTGATTTTAAGTCCAAATCTTGTTTTACCGGTGTGATGGAGTATCCAGGACATGCTATTAAAGGAGAATTGGGTTCAGATGTTGCCATATTGCCTTGATTTCTGTTAGTGAGGTTCCCGCGTTTGCCTTTTGCCATCTAGTTCTCACTGGTGTTAGTTGGTGTTGTCAATGCTGGACTCACCAGTGCAAGCTGCCCCTTCCCAGGTGGCCTCTGGTGCACAACTTACCTCCTGCACTGCCTGGAGACAGGGTGCTGTTGCCCAGGCTGTTCAGATCCGGAAGCAGACACCTGAAGGCTCCTGCTGGGGCCCACTGGATTCACCGGAGCACACCGACTTTCCCCGCTGGAGGCCAGGAAGCCCCTCTTGCCTCTTGCAGGACCTGGAGATGTGTCACATGTACACTTTTAGGTTGACCACTCAGTATGGGATGTCTATCTAGAAGGACTGTCCATGAGGAATGGGGAGCTTATTCTTTCAGTACTGTGCACTTGCCTAAAATGCTTTATGCATTCAGTGCACTCTGGGACGTCAACTTGTCTTGCTGTTTTTCAAATCATTTTTAGGTAACCATACTCTTGATATAACTGTAGGTTCCCTCATATATATATGAGGGAATATGAGTTGTCTCCCTTTGAGTTTTCTTAGTTGTTTCTACTTCTGATTTTAGATCCTGGATGGTTTTGCTTAGCTCCTTCACTTGCTTGTTTGTGCTTTCCTGTAATTTTTAAGAGATTTTTGTGTTTCCTCTTTCATGACCTCAGCCTGTTGACCGAAGTTCTCCTGTATTTCTTTAAGTGTTTTTTGCATTTCCTCCTTGTTGGCTTTTGTATTCTCCTGGATTTCTTTCAATGATTTTTGTGTTTCCCTTGCAAGGGCTTCTAACTTTTGATCCATTTTCTTCTGAATTTCTCCTTTATGTATGTATACATACATATATACATACACATACATACTTATACATACACACACACACACACACACACTATTCATAACATAATTTCTGTACCTCTTGCTCTTACCATCACTGTTCTCTTTTCTCTGATGTCCTCTGGGCTTTAAGTGTAGAAGTTGGGTTGTAGATGTATCAAGTGTGACTGGATACTCCCTAGTCAGACATCCTCAGAATTTTGACCAGCTCTGATTGTAAAGCTCTCCATCTGATGTAGTGGTATGTGTCTTTGAGATATGATAATTTAAATATTTCCTCAATATTTCCTATACATTAACTTTTTGTCATTTCAGTTTTTCATAAATATTTAATTATGAAAAATGTCACTTGCATTCATTATCTCTCAGTCAGCCTATCTTTGATTTTAATTTTATAGAGTTGATGTGAATTGCCATTTTATCTGAATATTTTCAATCTTTGGAAAGATTATTTTTCTATTACATAAGAAGTCTCGGTAGCATTATTTTTATTTTTCAAGAGAGATTCTGCTGGTAAGATAGTTATTGAGTAAGGAAATGGTAGGAACCATCAATTCCCACAAGTTTGTACATGCACACACACACACACACACACACACACGCACAGATACACATTTCAAAATAAAATTTAAAAGAAATATAAGTAAAAAATACAACTGTCAAGGTTTGACAATTTGTTGTGTATATATATATACTTTATATATATATATATCACTGATGACCTTATTTTAATATCTTCTTTCTGTCTCTACCTGTAGAGAATAAACAAGTTTAGGTATGTAACAATTTTAACGGTTGCATCTTTTGACAACATACTATGAATTTATACTAAAATATATATATATAATGGATTTTACTTTGAAATATTTTCCAACCCCAAAATTTTAATTCAGTATATCACTCATAATGAATGGGGTCTGTTAACATAAAAACATTATAACTTAAATACAGAGAGGAAATAAAAACAAATGTTTAGTACCATGTTTTTTTAAAATTTTCACATTATCACATTTAAAATGTGCTTATATACCATGCTAGGTTATTCCAAAATTTGTTTAGATAAAACTAGTAATGTGAATCACTGATGTATGAATCAGAGGAAATTTCAAGCAACTTTAAAAAAAAAAAGCTAATACTTAGAGGCAGAGATTTTTGGTCCATTTTCCATAGAATAAAATCCTATATACTCAGTAATTCCAGGTTATACATTACACGTGTTTTATTTGCACACATTAAAAAGTCTTTACATGGTTTGCAGTGCTTTATGACAATATAAAGATGAGATGGTTGAGATTCTAATATAATAGAAATTTCAGTGTGTCATATATGCCTTCTAACTTCATTTTAACCATTCTCTCTCTTGTTATGAGTCATTTCAGGTGATTACGTAAATCATCCTCTAGGAAATGTTCCCTATTTTATTTAACAATGAAACACATCTGTATATTTGGTCTGTCAGTATAAAGATTTTCAAAAACTGTTCCTGGTTTAAACATATATTAATGGAGATTTTCTTTGACATTTTAAGGGAAATCCATGTAAACTCCCTAAATGCCAGAGAAAATATAGAAATAACATTAAAATTGCAGTACTGGGTAATAAACTGTCAGCAAATTGTCATCTTACATTTTGATTCGGTATAATCACAAAGGAAAAAAAATCAAGCTATAGCTGTATATAAATTTGGATATCTCATTAAATTCCTGACATGCTTTAGTAGCTTCCAAGTTAAAAGATATTGACTATAATTGGGGACTTGAAATGCATTTTGGCTAAATTCCAGGCAATTATTTTACCTTAAAATTTTGTCACATTATATGGTTTTATTGCGTATTTATATAAAATGATTACTTTTTAACTTAATTCATATGATTTCCCAATGTCTAATTTAAAATCATTTAAACATCTGTCTTTAGTCACATTGTATGAATGCTGATTCTTCAGTCTCTGCTACAGATGGCTGAAAAATGTACAGTCCAAGTGGGCCATTTCAGGTTTCTGGTCACTGTTCTGTCACATTCAATCCCTGAGGCTCCTGGGCCTTCTTTATTTTGTTTCTGGCAGCCTTGTGTAAATTGAAGTGTTCCTATTCTCATCTGCTCATTCCTTTACTGTCATAAACAATCCCATTTTTGTATTGAAAATTGGTCTTCTCTAAGGCTTAAATATTGTTTTATGTTCTTTATGGTTGCGATATTCTAAATGAAAACTAAGATTTATGATGCCCTGGAGAGACCACATGTTTTCAGTCCTTCAAAGAAAAATGTTACATTAAAGAGAATGTTGGTAACCCCACAGTGCATCAGAACATTTTATGAAATATTAACTATGCTTGAAAGAAAGTGAACATCACGTTTATTTATGGAGCTGAAAATTATTGTATGTGCTAATGTAATACTATGAATATTCACAATACTTCTTACCTTACTTTTGCTGAGAATATATCTAAAAATATCTGCCTCCCTCATATCAGTTTAAAGAATTCTTTATGTGTCCCTACACAGAGAGTGCTAAATAACCTCAAGGGAATTCATCTATTTTTTTTTGCAGAGGAAGAATCTATCTTTTAAAATAAATGTGAAGCATTAATAAATTCCACAGGCTGTCATATAAATTGTAATTCAATCCAAAGAAAAAAAATAAAATATAAGCAACTGTAACATCTAAGGTTTATCTTCAAAGGATTACTTTTATACGAACTTTATCTGAACTCAAACTAAAATAGCTATGCATGAGCCCACATACTTAGGTCACCTATTTAAGGTCCATTTTAGAAATGTTGTCAGTTTAATTATTAGAGGAATATAATTTTCTTTTCTAAAGTCCTCAAGGAGATGGTGCTTTAGTCTAGCAGGGTTACTACTATACAATATTATTTGATAAAAAAATAGGAAGAATTCTGATATTAGAATTAATATCTCAATGCTGAAAATTTTGTTAATATAGATTTAATAATTTTTATTTCATTATAATGTATTGCTTGTATTGAAATCTGTTCATCCACATACTTGCATTGTCTCCTAAAATTTTGAGTTAGATGTTATTTAGTCACCACATGGATTCTGGGACTTAATCTTAATGGGCAATTGGTGCTTTTCAAGCACTGAACCACTTCTCAAGCTACATCACTTAAATACAGCTTTTGACAAAAGTCATCAATGGTGTGTCCTTAACTTCTGCTGCATCATTTACTTGTTATAGATAACCTATCAAAATCCATATGTTGTCATTCTTTTGCAAACAGAGTTTCATTTTTTTTTTTTTACTCTTGTTGCTGTTATGTGTACTTACAGGCAGATAGTTACCCTGTGAGAGGACTGAGTAAACCAGAGGCAGGCTCCCTCCAGGACAGGCTAAAAACTAACAGGCCGAAGTTTCTGTTTCTCAGAAAAGAGAACCCAGATCCAAGAACCTGTGTTCAAGCAACCAGAGAGTTTCAGGCAGCCAATCTGAGGTCACCTTGTCATCTGAAATAACCCTATTAAAAATGGGGGAAAGAGCCAAACAGAATTCTCAACTGAGGAAACTCAAATGGCTAAGAAGAACTAAAAAAAAATTTAACATCCTTAGTCATCAGGGAAATGCAAATCAAAATGAACCTGAGATTCTACTTCATACCAGTCAGAATGGCTAAGTTCAAAAACTCAGATGACAGCAGATGCTGGCAAGGATGTGGAGAAAGAGGAACACTCCTCCAATGCTGGTGGAATTACAAGCTAGTAAAACCAATCTGAAAATCACTTTTTCAGTTCCTCAGAAAGTTAGACACAGTATTACATGAGGACCCAGCTATACCATCCCTGGGCATGTTCTGAGAAGATGCTCCAACATGTAATAAGAACGCATGCTCCACTATGTTCAGAGCAGCTTTATTTTTAATAGCCAGAAACTGGAAAGAACCCAGATGTCCTTTAACAGAGGAATGGATGCAGAAAATGTGGTACATTTACACAATGCAATACTACTCAGCTATTAAAACAATGACTTCATGAAATTCTTAGGCAAATGAATGGAACTTGAAAATATCATCCTGAGTGAGGTAACCTAGTCACAAAAAAAAAAAAACACAAAATGCAAAACAGGGTATGCATTCACTGAAAAGTGGATATTAGCCCCAAAGCTTGGAATACCCAAGAAACAATTCACAGACCACATAAAGTTCAATAAGAAGGAAGACAAAAGTCTGGATGCATCAGTTCCTTCTTAGAAGGGGGAAAAATACTCACATGAGGGAATATAGAGACAAGGTATGAAGCAGAGACTGAAGGAAAAGCCATCCAGAGACTGCTCCACTCAGGACTCCATTGCATATACAGTCACCAAATCCTGGATACTATTGCAGATGCTGGGAATTGCTTGCTGACAGGAGGTTGATATAGCCATCTGCTGAGAGGCTACCCCAGAGCCTGACAAATACCCAGACAGACATGCTCACAGCCAACAGTTTGAATGAGTGCAGGGTCGCTGATGGAGGATTTGGAGAAGGCACTGAAGGAGCTGAAGGGGTTTGCAGCTCTGTGGGAGCAACAGTGTCAACTGGCCAAACCCCCAACCCTCAGAGTTCCCTGGAACTAGACCACCAATCAAAGAGTACACATGGAAGGACCCAGGGTTCTGGCCATGTATGTGACAGAGGATGGCCTTGTTGGACATCAGAGGGAAGAGTGGCCCTTGGTTCTGTGGGGGTTCAATTTCCCAGTGTAGGAAAATGCCAGGGAGGGTAGACAGGAGTGGGGGCTTGGAACATCCTCAGAGAGGTAGGGAGGTGGGATAGGGAGTTTCTGGAGGTAGACATGGGAAGGAGATAACATTTGAAATGTTTGTGACCTCCCCCAGGCCATTGTTCTCAAAGAATAGTAGCCAGCAACCTGACCTCCAGCCTCCTGCAGAACAAGCAGAACCAGTTTCCAACCTTCAGGGCAGGGGCTTGGCCTGCCTTTTTATCTTGGGAGAGATGCATTAAAGGTTGAGACTTGAACCTTTCTGTCTCCACATGTTTTCTCTTGCCACTCTGTCCCTATTCCCAACTCTCCTTCCAGGGAACCCATTGTTAGAATGTAGCTGCTGAATACTACATATAGTTCCCAACAGCTTGGACTTGGAAACAAAGAGGCCCAATGAGGTTCGTTGTCTTGGATGGAGCTCCACGGAAAAAGGAAAAAGTTTATGTATCTGGCACTGTAAGTAATAGGGTATTAATTTAGAGCTAACAATATCCTTTTTTTTTTTAAGGATGTTGCTACAAGGGTGCATAGAGATACAGGCTAGACTGAATCAGCATATGCCCAACAGTGATATCAGCTAGGGTGTGTCAATGAAATGAAACAGGGAATTAATTTAGTTAGGCACATTTGTCTGCAGTCTAAGAACTACACCAGGCAAGACAAATAGGACATAAAATAAAACAAAATAAAAAGAGCAAAACACAAAACAAAACAAAATTTCTAGAAACATGAAAGAAAAATAGAAGGAAAATGGATTTAATTACATTACAGGCGCACTTCCTTTTCTATGTATACCTTTCTATGTCTCCGGTGCATCGACCATTTGCATTTGTCCACGTGTATGTTTATGTCCTCTCTGTGTTTTTGTGGGAATGACTGTTTGTTTCATGTTTAAAAAAAAAGCCTCAAGTTTTGGGGAAACTTTGGTTTAATTTATGAGATTTGTGTAATTGCTTTGTTCTTGTTTTTAATTGGTCTTAATGGTATAAGGTTTCACATATCTTGACTATAGAGTTATAAATAATAGAGGCTAATAGAGGCTAGCTTGGAGCTGGTAGCTTGGAGTCTTAGCCATTTTGAACACGTGGTGACCTGCTGAAATTGAGCATACACTCATTAATGGCAAGTGAATAGGGAAGAGCCCAGAGTTGAATCCCTGCCATGCACAGGGCCCAAGTCCTTTTGATTCATCCAGGCCAGTAACATCCCCCGCTGGAAGGAGCCTGGACACGTGGAGGCAGAGCAAGGCCTGCTGCTTTGCCCTCCTCCCTCCTGCTGTCCTGCAGGCGGGGGTGGGTGGTGTCTCCTCTATCTCCGCCCTCCCCCACCAGGTTCGCCCCAGGGCCGAGGTTTTCCACCTCTGGGGACAAAGGGAATCTGACTGTTTAATTAAAACAAAGCATGAGTTTCTGGCCAAGAAGAAATTTTGGCAGATTCATATAGTTATGATTCAAAATACAATTCAAATATAGCCTTACTTTATGTGAGAAAAAATATTTTGTCTCTGCTTCAGTACAAGAAGCTGGGATCTTAGATTTTTCAATATATTTTGTTCATAAATGGTTTGCTATAGGCCTTTGCTTTCAACTATTGGACTTTTAAAATACTTTAAGTAAATAATTTTCAAAGGTTTTTAGGATATATTAATTGGCTTTATCTTATACTAACCTCATCTTAAGCTTGCCACAGGAGGACTTAAACCTCTGTTTTCAAGCTAGATACAAATTAACTGGCAAAGGAGAAAAACTTCCCAATTGTAGTGAAGGCTACTGTAATCAGCTGTTTGTGATATGTGTTCACTGCCATTCTTTGGCAAAGGGAACATTAATTTAGAATCACCCTTTTTTCATCTCCAAGTAACCCTCTGATAAATATATTGGTGTGTTAATAAAATGTTGTAAGATAAAATTATAAAAATATGTTAAAAGGGATGTTTTAAGAACCTGATAAAACATTTGTTCCTTGTTTAAAGCAGCAATAAAATTGATTATTATTGATGGTTGATCTATTACATGGCAAGCCTTTTTAGGCAAAATTAAAATTTGTTATCCAAAAGATAATTTGTTATAATTTGATCACATGTTTATTCTTTTGAGTTTCCCCCTGCCTCAGCACAGATCACTGACTTGGGTGCTGTAGGGGCTATTTTTAAGATGTTAAAAAATCAAGCTTTTAATAATAATAATAATTATATATATATACATATACATATACATATACATATACATATATGCATATATATATATATAACTCAGTGTTTACAATTGCTTAAAATTGTTCCTGCTAATTCTTAATTTTTACAATTGTTTATGCAAATGTAATTCAAATTTAAACGATATGTTCTCTAAATGACTGTCCTCTGAATATCTGAGAGCTAGTCCAAAGGCTCAAGAGACAGCTATGGGTGCTGGGAGCTGAACTCTTGTATTTTATGATTGTGAGCTTGGAGAGATGGCTCAGCCATTAAAGGCTAGGCCCTCATTCATGGAGCATGGGAGCTCAGATCCCAGCGACCACATGGTGGCTCACAACCACCTATGATGAGATCTGACACCCTTTTCTGCAATGTCTAAAGACAGCTATAATATACTTATATATAATTAATCTTTTAAAAGGTGCCTGGAAAAGACCCCTTAAGTCAAGGCACATAAAATTTGTATCCAAGACAAGCTATATAGAAATAATTGGAAGCACAAGCACATTATTTATATCACCAAAAGGATAATTTCTTAAAAAATAATTTTGTATTTTTGTGCACAACAATTTATAAAGATTTGTACTTGATGTCCTCATTTTCTACCTCTAACACAGAATGGTGTTAATCCTAGAGGACTTAATTAATTATTACAGATAAATGATACTCATATTTTTAATTTAGAAAATTAAAATATGTGCATATAACTATGATTCATTTTTGGGCATACTAGTTGCAACTACTCTAGCAAAAAGCAACTGGGAATACTATGTTTATTTTCTATAATTACAGTTATTGCCTATGTTATGGTATATGCTTGGAGTTCCAACTTGGATTGGAACAAACAATGGAACTGGCCATTTAATGAATAAAGTTTATTCATTTGAGGTGTCTTTGACAATTTGATTCTTTATTATCCTTAAAAAACGAGGTAAGGTTCTATTCCATAGCTGCCTGCAGCTACTACGAATTGGGTTGCTGGTACAGAAGCTAAGGGATAGATGGGGAAGGGGTGAAAAGAAAGAAGGCCAGGACAATATTTTACTGATCGAAGCCCCAACTTTAATGGAGCTTAGACCTTATATACAGTTTGGGGAAGCCCTTCCCCCCAGACTCCAGGCTGAGTTCCAGCGGAAGTAGTCTAGCTTTGCCTGGTGGTCCTTGGTCCTTGGCTCTACTGCTCCAGCAACTGGGTGGGTCACCTGCTTAATTCAGGAATTCATAGACCTGGAGGAACAATGAACTTAACCTTCACTCTGAGCTTCTCCACCCTCATATAAAAATTCCTGCTGCAACCTATTTCCCTATAGTCCTAGCTTCAGATTCCTGTCTGAAGCCAGGGATTGTCCTTGGCCAAGGTCAAGTTCCTACCATGTGGTATGACTCCCAATATGGCTTTGTACAAGGTAATATAAAACATTTTTTAAAAAAACAAAACAAAATAATATCTTCTTAAAAACGAAAAAGAGAGGGGAAATGGTATCCCCGCACATATCACTTGAATTATGCTTGTATATTTTTAAGAAAAATTTAAAATTTGGATGCCAAGGAAATTCTTGCTGAATGTATATGGCATCCTATAACTAGGCATACTGATGCCTAGGTGAGATGGGAGAATTCACTTACTGGCATATGACATGATCCTGACTTAATATTGGGGAAGAAGGCATGTCCCTTATGTTTTATCCACAGAATATTGCAGAAGCATGCTAACAGCCAGAGTAATTGGTGTGGTACTGAAGATAATATTGACTAAGGGCTTGCTGAGTGCCCAGACAATGGTAACAAAAAAGCTATATTGAATACATTTTAATTGTCAATTGTCCCAGATTAAGAAAACTGCCTTGCTTCAAGCAAGAAATTGTGGGGCAGAAAAATTGAAGACTGTTAAACTAGCTTAGAAAAATTAATCTAAAGGAGAAATTATAACGACTCATTTGCCTATAGTAGTATTGTGGCAAAAGTTTCCTCTTATATAGATTCATTTGAGGGTGTCTCCTAAACGTAATATCCTGCCATATTATGAGGCAGTGGCCCAAATAATTGTGCTTGGAAGGAAGCAGTCACTAACTTGTTTTGGCAAAGAATCAGATATCATTATTCAGCCTTTTAACGTAGATCAAGATGCTTGGCTGAAGCAGCATGGCACAGATTGGTTGCTTGCTCAAGTAGGATTTGAAGGAACTATAGATGACCATTATCCTCAAGATAGATTAATAAAGTTTTTGAATGTGCATGAGGTAGTATTTCCTAATATGATCTCTACAGACACTGCATAATGCTCTTTTGATTTTCATAGATGGGTCTTCTGAAGGAAGAGGTAGATATTTTATTAATAATCAACAGGTGGTTATAGAAACACCTGGGCTCAGCTCAGTTAGCAGAGCTGACAGTGGTATTAAAAGTTTTTCAACCTATAAATAATACTTTTAATCTTTTTACAATTAACTCGTATGTTGCAGAATCTGTCCTTTTATTAGAAACCTGTGGCACATTTAATTTTAATAAGCCATCAGGATCTTTGTTTTCACGATTGCAAAGCATCATTTTTGCTAGAAAAAAAAAATCCCTTCTATTTTGGCTGAATACGAGCTCACTCCAGTCTCCCTGGAACATTGTTTAAAGGCAATCATAGCATTGACAAAGCTCTAATAAGAGAAGCTTTATTGTTAGAACCTGTTAAATTGGTCAGACATGATCATAACAGGTTCCACCTTTCGAGCCATACATTCCTCTGACATGGAATCAGAGAGGAGCAAGCAAGGATGATTGTAAAACAATGACCTTACTGCCTTTCCTTACCTCCAGCCAGCTCCCCATTTAGGGGTTGATCCATGTGGCCTTATGCCCTATCATATTTGACAAATGGATGTAACTCACTATGCAAAATTTGGAAAATTAAAATTTATACATGTTTGCATTGATACTTGTTCAAAATTTCTTTTCACTTCTCTACATTCGCGGGAAGCCTCTAAAAATGTAATCAATCATTGTTCACAAGCTTTTAATACCATGGGATTACCTAAAGTCATTAATATGGACAATGGGCCAGCCTACACTGGCAATTCACTTTATCTCATTTTGTAAAGAATTTGATATTAAACATTAAACTGGAATTCCTTGTAACCCAATGGGCCAAGGAATTGTTGAGTGTGCACATTACACTCTTAAAAATTTGGCTTTTTAAGACAAATAAGGTGGAAACTATACCCTCCAAAATGACCCAAAACACACCTTGCTTTTGTTTTGTTTGTTTTGAATTTCTTGCAAACTGATGCTAAAAGTCAGTCTGCAGCAGCTCGCCAGTGGCATCCTGCCACTTCTAATTCTTATGCCATGGTTAAATGGTGAGACCCTTTAACTAATACATAGGGTACAGACCCTGTTTTAGTTTGGAGAAGATGTTCTATTTATATTTTCTCTCAAAAAGAAGACCGAGCCCAATGGCTGCCAGAAAGATTGGTATGGCAGGCAAGTAGAGACCCTGAATCGGCTGGTAAGTATGACTAATTCAATAGTGTTCTTAAAGCCATTTCTCCCATACTGGGAAGGTAGGTTCCTTTTCCTCTAGACTTTAATTTGCAAGCCAGGTTTTGTTCCTGAGATACTAATTTACAACCAAATTAAATACCATGGGCTTTCCAGAGACAGTCCAAGCAGATTCTCCTCTTAATCTCTTCTCTTGTGTTTCAAGCAGGTCCCTTTCAGACCCAGCCCAGCGGCTCCAAGGACTCAAAGAAAGGAGGGCGGATGTGAAGGCCAGCCAGCTCACATTCACAGGGCATTTATTTTACCAGTAAATTAATCTCCAAAAATGGAGCCACATAGAACTCAGATCTATGCGTGTTTGTTAATTAAATAGACAGGGTCATCAGCAGGAGGTGCAAGGCAAATCACTGCAAGGGAAGGACCATGTTTTCTAGTTCTGAGTTCCCTGAAAGCACACCTGATTGCATAGGGGTTAACACTGAGAGACTGTTCTTATAATAATAATAAGGAAGTCTATTCCCCTCCTCTGCAAAAGATTGCATATATTATTTAAGGGGATCACAGTCAATTCTTCCCCCCTCTCGTCAAAGCCCACCTCTTTTGATGGGTATTTATCCACTGGTTTTTCTTAAAATTAATAAAAAGGGAGGAATTGTGACCTCCCCCAGCCCATTGTTGTCAAAGAATAGCAGCCAGCAACCTGACCTCCAGCCTTCTGCAGAACAAGCAGAACCAGTTTCCAGCATTCAGGGGAGGGGCTTGGCCTACCTTTTTATCTTGGGAGAGATGCATTAAAGGTTGAGACTTGAACTAGAAGACATGTCTGTCCCTATTCCCATCTCTCCTTCCAGGGAACCTGCCGTTAGAATGTAGCTGCTGAACTCTACAAATGTTAATAAAGAAAATATCCAAGAAAAGAAAAAAGAAGAGATTAGGAAGCTAGAATGAGTAGGCAACCCTCTGGGAAGTCAGTAGAGCCTAACAAATTGGAGAATCAATCAGATCCCTAGAGATAGAGCTAACCCAATCAAGATAAAGAGCACATTCTCCTCCATAGAATTCTTCTAATTGACAAGAATAGCTGCTTCAATGAGTTCACCAGAGGTCTCAGTTCACAAGTAGAGAGACCCCGGTAGGCAGGAAATCAGCTGAATAAACACTCCCTGCTTTTGTGTACTATTTGAGTTTGGCATATAATTCTTCAGTGAAGAATGGACTATAACACCTTTACCAGGAGACTTGGATTATCTAGAGCAGACTGCTGAGGTTCCGTTAGTAATCAGACTGGATAGGCTTGTTCTTTCCGATGGAGTTCCCTGGAGAAAATGTGGTGGTGTTTGTCAGCAAAAGGTTGTCCTGGACAGTATAAGTAATATCTTACTGGGAAATGATTTCCTTCCTTTATGGCTATTGCCCTTTAGTGATTTCAGAAGAATTTCTGTTAGGGGATTATTTCTCTTGGAGTTGGCTTATATAGTAATATATTCACCATCATCTTCATCTGTACCTTGTAGGTAAAACATATTTCTTGTATTTGAGTAAGTTATTGATGTCATTGATTGTAAATCCCTAAGAGTAATGCTTTTGAAAATTCTTCCTAGACTTCTTGAGTTATTGTAGTATCTAGATGCAATACAAATTTAATAATGGATGATAATAATGGAGCAAATTAGAAAGAATAACTTTGTTTCTGTGTACCATATATAGTAACTAGTGCAATGAATATTACAAATAACAAAATTTGTACCAGAACTCATATGTAGGTTAAGAAATGTAATTATAAATACAAAAACTATTCCAGGAGTAGACAATATAAGATTGCTACACTTCAGAATGAAAACCTTCTTTAATATGGAATTAAAGTGTGTGCACATTCCACTTCCATTCATCACAACAGTGAACAATAACAAAAACCAGATGATAATATTAAAACAAAATTCTGAGTATAACTGATTTTATCTGTGTTGCTCTAGGAGCTAATTACCTCAGTGGTGTTCTGTTCTCTTGTCTTCTATTCTTTTTCATTCTAAAAGTCTTTTATGAAGACATATAATAAAAGCATATCAATCACAATTTTGGATAAATGTACTGTTAGAAGCGTAAAATCTAAGGGTTCATAGAAGGGAAACATGTATTGAACGCTGTATTACATTTCAGTAATTTCTTTTTTATTTTCCTCTTTCAACTTTACTTTTTTCCTTCTATTCTTTTTTTTTATATAAAATATACAATGTTATTTATAAAATATAAGGATCCAGTTCTCTGACCAGTAAAGTGAATTGTCCTGCTCCGCCTCTGGATTGGGATCAACCACAGAAACAGAACACCATGTTCAAGCAGGACAGGAAGCCAGGTATATACCCAGCAGCCAGCTAGGAAGAGGCAGCCTGCATGGGTGAGTCTGGTCCTGCAGAGCAGAGAATACAGTCAGGAGGCCTTTGGCAAGAGTCTTTTGGTCTCTGCCTCTGAGTCAGGAACAGCCTCAGCCACAGCATGCCATCTCCAAGCAGTGCAGGAAGTCAGGTATACAACCAGCAGCCAGTGAGGAAGAGACAGCCAGCACAACCTGAATCCAGAGCTGATTGGGGCCACAGTGGTACATACCCAAATACAACTACAAGAGAGTGGCTCTCTGTTGTTATCTTTGCTTCTGTAACTGTGCAACAAGATTGGTAGGCAGGTTTCACCAGAGTAGAGGATCACTTGGGACACATTGCACCAGGATTCCACCTCCACCTAGGAACTTTGCAGCACCACAGCAATTTGTGCAAGGAGAATGCAGCTCACCCAAGGTTGCTGAGATAGGCCTACAGGCACACACACACACAGGAGCAGCAAGCTCCAGCCAGTGACAGCAGACCCAACTAACACCAGAGATAACCAGATGGCAAAAGGCGAACGTGGGAACGTTGCTAACAGAAATCAAGGCAAATCTCCAACAACAGCAAGTCCTGGATACTCCAATACACCAGGAAAGCAAGATTTGGATTTAAAATCACAGGTCATGATGCTGATGGAGGGCATCATGGAGGGCTTCAAGAAAGACATAAATAACTCCCTTAAAGAAATACAAGAGAACACAAGTAAACAATGAGAAGCCCTTGAAGAACTAAGGAAAAACACAACAAAACAGGTGAAGGAATTAAGCAAGCCCATCCAGGATCTAAAAAAGGAGGTAGAAACAATCACAAAGGGAGACAACTCGGGACATAGAAAACTGAGGAAAGAAGTCAAGAGTAATGGATCCAAGCATCAACAACAGAATACAAGAGATGAAAGAGAGAATCAAAGATGCAGAAGATACCATAGAAAGCATGATACAATAGTCAAAGAACATGAAAAATGCAAAAACCTCCTGACCCAAAATATCCAGGAAATCCAGAAAAAAAAAAGAGAAGACAAAACCTAAGGATTATAGGCAGAGAAGAGAGTGAAGATCTCCAAATGAAAGGGGCAGTAAATGCCTTCAACAAAAGTATAGAAGAGAACTTTCCTAACCTAAAGAAAGACATGCCAATGAACATACAAGAAGCTTACAGAACTCCAAATAGATTTGACCAGAAGAGAAATTTATCCCATCATATAATAATTGAAACACCAAATGTATTAAACAAAGAAAGAATATTAAAAGCAGTAAAAGAAAAGGGTTAAGTAACATATAAGGATAGACCTATCAGAATTACAACAGATTCCTCACCAGAGACTATGAAAGTCAGAAGACCTGGCCAGACATCATGCACACCCTAAGGGAACACAAATGCCAACCAAAACTGCTATATCCAGCAAATCTCTCAATTACCATAAAAGGAGAAACCAAGGTTTTTCATGACAAAAACAAATTTACACAATATCTATCCACAAATCCAGCCCTTCAAAGGATAGTGAATGGAGAACACCAGCAACGGGAGGGGAACTACATACAAGAAAAAGCAAGAAAGTAATATCCTTTCAACAAACCCAAAAGAAGATAACCACACAAACATAAAAATGACATCAAATACAGTAGGAAGCTACAATCACTATTCCTTAATATCTCTTACCATCAATGAACTCAATTCCCCAGTAAAAAGAGATAGACTAACAGACTGGATTCGTAACAAGACCCAACATTTTGCTGCACACAGGAAACCCATCTCAGTGTCAAAGACAAACATTACCAAAGAGTAAAAGGCTGGAAAACAGTCCTCCAAACAAATGGTCCCAGGAAACAAGCTGGAGTAACCATTCTAATATCAGATAAAATAGACTTTTAGCCAAAAGTCATCAAAAAAGATACAGAAGGCCACTTTATACTCACCAAAGGAAAAACCTACCAGGAAGAACTCTCAATTTTGAACATCTATGCCCCAAGTACAAGGGCACCTGCATTCCTAAAGGAAACCTTACTAAAGGTTAAAGCATATATCACACCCAACACAATAATTGTTGGGGACTTAAACACCCCACTCTCTTCAATGGACAGATCAGGTAAACACAAACTAAATGGAGTCACAGTGAAACTAACAGAAGTTTTGGACCAAATGGACTTAATAGATATCTATAGAACATTTCATTCTAAATGAAAAGGATATAGTTTCATCTCAGCACATTATGGTCCCTTCTCCAAAATTGACCGTATTATTGATCACAAAACAGAACTCAGCAGATATAAGATGATGAAACTAATTTTATGCCTTCTATCCGATCACTATGGAATAAGGGTCATCTTCAATAGCAACAAAAACGATAAAAAGTCCACATACACATGGAAGCTGAACAATTCTCTACTCAATGATACCTTGGTCAAGGAAGAAATAAGGAAAGAGATCAAAGACTATTTAGAATTTAATGAAAATGAAGGCCCAACATACCCAAATTTATGGGACACAATGAAAGCAGTGCTAAGAGGAAAATGCATAGGTCTGAGTGCCTACAAAAGGAAGCTGGAGAGAGCATATACTAGCAGATTAACAGAACACCTGAAAGCTTTAGAACAAAAAGAAGCTAATACACCCAAGAGGAATAGAAGGCAGGAAATCATGAAACTCAGGGCTGAAATCAACCAAGTTGAAACAAAAAGAACTATACAAAGAATCAACGAAAGTAGGAGCTGGTTCTTTGAGAAAATCAACAAGATAGATAAACCTTTAGCCAGACTAACAAGAGGGCACAGAGACAGTAGCCAAATTAACAAAATCAGAAATAAAAAGGGTGATATAGCAACAGAAACTGTGGAAACACAAAAAATTATCATTTCCTACTACAAAAAACTCTGCTCAACAAAACTGGAAAATCTGGATGAAATGGACAATTTCTTAGACAGTTACAAATTACCAAAATTTAATCAGGATCAGACAGACCGTCTAAACAGACCTATAACCATAAAGAAATAGAAGTGGTAATTGACAGTCTCCCAACCAAAAAAAGTACAGAACCAGATGGCTTTAGTGGAGAATTTTATAAGACATTCAAAGAAGACATAATGCCAATACTCTTCAAACTATTCCACAAAATAGAAACAGAAGGAACACTACCCATCTCGTTCTATGAAACCACAATTTCACTAATACCAAAACCACACAAAGATCCACCAAAAAAAGAGATCCTTAGACCAATTTTCCTTATGAATATTAATGCAAAAATCCTCAATAAAATTCTTGCCAACCGAATCCAAGAATACATCAAAACAATCATTCACCATGATCAAGTAGGCTTCATCCCAGGGATGCAGGGATGGCTCAATATATGGAAATCCATCAATGCAATCCACTACATAAACAAACTCAAAGAAAAAAAATCACATGGTCATTTCATTAGATGCTGAAAAGGCATTTGACAAAATTCAGCATCCTTTCATGTTAAAGGTCTTGGAAAGAACAGGAATTCAAGCCCATACCTAAACATAATAAAAGCAATATACAGCAAAACAGTAGCCAGCATCAAACTAAATGGAGAGAAACTTAAAGCAATCCCACTAAAATCAGGGACTAGACAAGGCTGCCCACTCTCTCCATATTTATTCAATATAGTACTTGAAGTTCTAGCTAGAACAATTGGACAAAACAAGGAAATCAAATGGATACAAATTGGAAAGGAAGAAGTCAAACTATCACTATTTGCAGATAATATGATAGTATACTTAAGTGACCCAAAAACTCCATCAGAGAAATTCTAGAGCTGATAAACAACTTCAGCAAGGTTGCTGGTTATAAAATTAATTCAAGCAAACCAGTAGCCTTCCTATAATCAAAGGATAAACAGGCTGAGAAAGAAATTAGGGAAATGACATCCTTCACAATAGCCATAAACAATATAAAGTATCTTGGTGTAACTGTAACCAAACAAATAAAAGATCTGTATGACAGGAACTTCAAGTCTTTGAAGAAAGAAATTGAAGAAGACCTAAGAAGATGGAAAAATCTTCCTTGCTCTTGGATTGGCAGAATTAATATAGTAAAAATGGCCCTCTTGCCAAAAACAATCTACAGAATCAATGCAGTCCCCATCAAAATACCACTCAATTCTTCATAGACTTAGAAAGAGCAATTCTCAAATTCATCTGAAATAACAAAAAACCCAGGATAGCTAAAACTATTCTCAACACTAAAAGAATTTCTGGGGGGAATCAGTATCCCTGACCTCAAGCTGTACTGCAGAGCAATTGTGTTAAAAATTGGTATAGTGACAGGCAAGTACATCAATGGAATAGAATTAAAGATCTGGAAATGAACCCATAGAATTATGGTCACTTGATCTTTGATAAAGGAGTTACAACCATGCAGAGGAAAAAAAAGATAGCCTCTTCAACAAATGGTGCTGGTTCAACTTGTGGGCAGCATGAAAAAGAATGCAAATTGATCCATTCTTATCTCCTTGTGCTAAGCTTAAGACCAAGTGGATCAAGAACCTCCATATAAAACCAGACACACTGAAACTAATAGAAGAGAAACTGGGGAAGACCCTTGAGGACATGGGCACAGAGGAAAAGTTCCTCAACCAAATATAAATAGCTTATGCTCTAAGATCAAGAATTGACAAATGGGACCTCATTAAACTACAAAGTTTCTGTAAGGCAAAGAACATTGTCAAAAGGACAAAATGGCAACCAAAAAAAAAAATGGGAAAAGATCTTTACCAACACTACATCTGATACAGGGATTATATCAATGATATACAAAGAACTCAAGAAGGTAGACTCCAGAGATCCAAATATCCCCCTTAAAAATGGGGTACAGAGATAAACAAAGAATTTTCACTGGAGTAACATCGAATGGCTGAGAAGCACCTAAAGAAATGTTGAGCATCCTTAGTCATCAGGGAAATGCAAATCAAAACAACCTTGAGATTTCACCTTGCACCAGTCAGAATGGCTAAGATCAAAAAGTCAGGAGAAAACAGGTGCTGGTGAGGATGTGGAGAAAGAGGAATACTCCTCCACTGCTGGTGGA
The DNA here is from genome assembly GCF_947179515.1 of Apodemus sylvaticus. NCBI lineage: Eukaryota > Metazoa > Chordata > Mammalia > Rodentia > Muridae > Apodemus > Apodemus sylvaticus. The sequence continues at coordinate 49,576,070 of NC_067489.1, forward strand.
GTTGCAAATTGGTACAACCACTCTGGAAATCAGTCTGGCGGTTCCTCAGAAAACTGGTAATGATACTTTCATAGGACCCCACTATACCCCTCCTGGGCATATACTAGAAGATTCCCCAGGATGTAATAAGGATACATGCTCCACTATGTTCATAGCAGCCTATTTATAATAGCCAGAAGCTGGAAAGAACCCAGATGTCCCTCAACGGAGGAATGGATACAGAAAATGTGGTATATATACACAATGGAGTTCTATTCAGGCATTAGAAACAATGAATTAATTAAATTCTTAGGCAAATGGATGGAACTGGAGAACATCATCGTAAGTGAGGTAACCCAGTCTCAAAAGAACACTCATGGTATGCACACTCTGATAAATGGATACAAGCTTGGAATACCCAAGACACAATGCACATATCAAATGATGCCAAATAAGAAGGAAGGAGTGGCCCGCAGTCTTGGAAAAGCTCAGTGCAGCCATGTTGGGGAATACCAGGACACGAAAGTGGAAAGGGGCAGATTGGGAAACAGGGGGAGGGACGAGGGGTTATGGGTCTGTTTAGATGGTCTACTTGATCCTAGTTTAATTTTGGTATTTGGTATCTGTCTAAGAAAATGTCCATTTCCTCCAGATTCTCCAGTTTTGTTCAGTACAGGCTTTTGTAGTAGGATCTGATGATTTTTTGAATTTCCTCAGTTTCTGTTGTAATATCTCCCTTTTCATTTCTAATTTTCTTAATTTGGATATTTTCTCTGTGCCCCTTGGTTAGTCTAAGGGTTTATGTATCTTGTTGATTTTTTCAAAGAACCAGCTATTGGTTTTGTTGATTCTTTGTATGGTTCTCTTGGTTTCTACTTGATTGATTTCAGCCCTGAGTTTGATGATTTCCTGTTTTCTCCTCCTGGGTGAATTAGCTTCTTTTTATTCCAGGGTTTTCAGTTGTTTCATTAATCTTATAGTGTATGCTCTCTCGAATTCCTTTTTGGAGGCACTCAAAGCTATGAGTTTTCCTCTTAGCATTGCTTTCATTGTGTCCCATAGATTTGTGTATGTTGTGCCTTCATTTTTGTTAAATTCTAAAAAATCTTTGATTTCTTTCTTTATTTCTTCCTTGACCAAGGTATCATTGAGTAGAGTATTGTTCAGTTCCATGTGTATGTGGGCTTTCTGTTGTTTTTTTTGTTATTAAAGACCACTTTTACTCCATAGTGATCTGACAGGAGGCATGCGATTATTTCAATCTTCTTATATTTGTTGAGGTCTGTCTTGTGACCAACTATATAATCAATTTTGGAGAAGGTACCATGAGGTGCTGAGAAAAAGGTATATTCTTTTGCTTTGGGATGAAAAGTTCTCTATATATCTGTTAAATGCAATTGTTCCAAAGCTTTAATTAGTTTTACTTTCTCCCTGTTTAGTTTCTCTTTTCCCGATCGGTCCATTAGTGAGAGTGGAATGTTGAAGTCACCCACAATTATTGTGTTAGGTGCAATCTTTGAGCTTTAGTAAAGTTTCTTTTATGAATGAGAGCACCCTCGTATTTGGAGCATAGATGTTCAGGATTGAGAGTTATGCTTGGTGGATCTTTCCTTTGAACAGCAAGAAGTGGCCTTCCATGTCTCTTTTGATGACATTAAGTTGAAAGTCAATTTTATCTGCTATTAGAATGGCAACTCCGGCTCCTTTCCTGGGACCATTTGCTTGTAGAATTGTCTTCCAGCCTTTTATTCTAAGGTAGTTTTTGTCTTTGACACTGAGGTGTGTTTCCTGTATGCAGCAAAATGTAGGGTCCTGTTTATGTGACCAGTCTGTTAGTCTACGTCTTTTTATTGGGGAATTGAGTCCATTGATGTTTGGAGGTATTAAGGAGTAGTGGTTATTGCTTCCTATCATTTTTTATTTTAATTTTATACTTGTGTGGTTACCTTCTTTTGGGTTTGATGAAAGAAGTTTGCACCCCCAGAGATCTAAATCTCAGAGTGATACAGTACCTAGTGAAACTCTTCTGCCCTGGCAGGCAGCGATTATGGCCACGGGGATTTTCTCCTTCTGCTGCTCTCTGGGCTGTACACAGGCCCCACGCCTGGTGGGCTGGCAGACAAACCACCTATGTGCTCAGTTCTTTGGTGCAGGCAGACCCCTGGTGGTTTGTACCACCAGAGATCCAAAGCTCAGGGTGATACAGTACCTAGTGACCCTTTTCTGTCCTGGCAGGATGCAAATATGGCCGTGGGGAATCTTTTCCTCTGCTGCTCTCTGGGCAGAACCTATAACGGGTTTTTAAACTGCTTTTAATGACCAGCATTATTGTAACAATGTAAAACATGATTATCAAGAAAATAATTTGTTGACAAACACATAAAACATCCAGATATTGCGATGGCGCCTAAATAGAATTCAAAGTATTTTCCTGATCAACACCAGCTACTATTACTGCTAGGCATTAAGTCAATGACGTTTAATGCTAAGTTTAGAATTTATACATTCTGTTAGTGTAGATGCCATGAAAGTCAAATTTTCTCTGTTGACAACATCTTTCTCCTTGTCAGTCAGAGAAACCCAAGGACACAGATGAAGAGAATACTCTTAGCACTTGGTAAAAGCAAAGAATTTTTTTCATCTGACCTCGAAAATGATAGGAAGGAAGAAAGCCGAACAGTGGTAAGACTTGGGTTTGGCTGAAATACATATCATAGGATGATAGCTTTGAGATGTATGGCAAATTAGTACCAACAAGGATGCTTCCTTTCCTCTGGGAGGGACCTTAGATGAAATGCTCTACAGCGGGGAGAAGGAACTTGTTGTGTCTACCTCCAGTTGAAAGATAGGAACATCAAGTGGAGGGATGAGATTGCCATCTCACAGTCAAAAATCTCTGATGCAAAATTGTTCCTGCCTGAGAGAACTGCAGAAACAAAAATTAGAAGAGCCTGAGGAAAAGGAGGTAAAGTAAGTGTCTCAAATTAGGATCCAGCTCAAGGGGATAACACTATTATAGATGATATGGTATGCTTGCAAACAGGGGCCTATTATGACTGCGCTCTAAAAGGCCCAACATGCAGATGAAAGCATCAGGTGCAGATATTTATACCCAACCAGTGGACAGAAGCCAGGGAACTCTGTGGTTGAATTATGGAATAACTAGAAGAATGTGAGGAGGAGGGTGACCTATAGGAAGACCAGCAACCTCACCTAACCTGGACCCTAAGATCTCTCAAACACTGAGCCACCAACTAGGCAGCATACACTAGCTGATATGAGGCCCCAATACATATACAGAAAAGGAATTCCTGGCCTGGCCTCAGTGAGAAATGATGCATCTAACCCTCATAAGGCTTGAGGCTGTAGGATGGGGGAGAGGTCTGGTGGACTGGGGGTGGGAGGGTGGGGATATCCTCTTCAATATGGGGGAAGAAGTATGGAATATGGAACAGTCTGAGGGTGGACCAGGAAGGGGGGGGTAAAGTCTCAACTGTAAAAATAAGAATAAATTTTAAAAGAGAATTAATATAATTATGAAAAATATTGAAGATAAATGGTTTGATATCTGTATTATACTAAATTAAATATATTTTATTATATTAACAGAAATATTTCAAACTCAACTGTACATGTATTATTACATTCTTCCCTTTTCCTAAAATTATCTCTAAAACATAAGGCTATTTAAATTACTTTCATGGAATTGCCACATTAACTTATTTTTTTTGCAAAAACATCCTGAAATTTGAAGGCAATGATGGATATTAGATAAAAACTTGCCTTGGGTACACATTACATTTTTAAAAACTCAGGGGAAATTTTTACATTATTATGCAAAGGTGAATTACTCTCTCATAAAATCCAGGGTCTCAAATATAAAGATTAATAAATCTGGTTTTTGTAAAACAGTGTAGAGGACCTTATATGTGTATAAATGTTTTGTGCCAGAAAGTTTTCATGAACCCCAAAAGAACAAAAAGGACTTTTCTCCTATGTAATCACATATGGGTCGCTTTATTGTAAACTCAACTTTGGGCTTACACACTGGATGCCCATAGGACTGTTCAGTGAAGCATCTCTGAACTCTCATTGAGACAAGGTTTTATAGAAAATGGAAGCAAGGGATAGAGTGTCCATTCTGGCAAGCATCTAAATGAATAATTATTGTAAGCCAACAGGTGGGTGCTCTGAAGCAAGACAGTATACAATCACAAATGATTTTTAAGTACATCTGAAAGAATCAAACTAATATTTGATTAAATGTTGCTAGGAAGTAGCTAGGGAGTAACTCTGGCCAAAAACAAGCTGTGGGGCCCTTTCTGGTACTTGGGTTTAGCTGCAGGTCAAGTTCTCAAGCTTTATCATTATGATGATGATGATGATGATGATGATGATGATGATGATGATTTTCTTAAAATGGAAGCTATTCTTCTACATGCAGACATCCACTTAGACCAGGAACATTAATTGAAGATGCTTTATTTTTTCCAGTGTATTGTTTTGCCTTATTTGTCAAAAGTCAAATATCCCTAGGTATGTGTGAGTTTATTTCTGGTAGTTACTTTGACTCCACTGATCAATTTGTCTATTTCTATACCAATATCATACAGCTTTTATTACTACTGCTCTGTAGTACAGCTTGAGATCAGGGATGTGATTCCTGATGAAGTTCTTTTATTGCTCAGGATTGTACTAGCTATCACAGGTTTTTTTGTTTTACCATATGAAGTTGAGAATTGCTCTTTTAAGGGATACAAAAATTGTGTTGGAATTTTAATGAGGCTTGCATTGAATCTATAGATTGCTTTTGGTAAGATGACCACTTTCACTACTTCAATCGTACTGATTCATGAGCATGGAAGATCTTTCCATCTTCTGATATCTTCTTCAAAAGGACACTGTCAATAAGACAAAATAGCACCTACAGATTTAGAAAAGATCTTCACTAACTCTACATCTGACAAAGGGGCTAGTATCCAAAATATATAAAAAAAAAATTCAAGAAATTTGACACCAGCTACTCAAATAATCTGATTTAAAAATGGGGCTGATTTAAAAATGTTAGCCCCTCTAGGGCTAAACAAAGAAGTTTCAAATTGGAGAAAAATATATTTCTGGCAAGTGGACTCAAGAAGCAAGCAAGTATGCCATTTTAAGATCTGAAGCTTCAAGTCAAAATTAATGAGAAGATATAGGGCAAGATACCACATACTCATCAAGGGAAAAATTTATGAAAAGTATATTGCAATCCTAAATGTGAAATAGAAGTAGTAATTAAGTCCTCCAATAAAAACAAGACCAGGTCCAGATAGATTTAGCACAAAATTCTACCACACCTTCAAAGAATTAGTGCCAATACTCCTTACATTTCTCAAAATAGCAATTTAAGGAGACTAAAGAGATTTTTAGGCTTTGTTTTTAAGAGATGACAATTACCCTTATACCTAACTCACACAAAGATCCAACATTACAGACCAATTTCCTTGTGAATATAGATAGAAAACTTTTCAATAAAACATTTAGAAACCTTAAAAATAAAAAAGAAGAACCAAGAAAAGATGGCGGCCATTTCCAAGAATAGGTTTGGCCTCTCAAATATAATTGTCTAAATATAGTGAAATTTTTGTTTTCATAGCTAAGAGACATCAACCATGGAAATAATTGTTGACACCATATGCATAAACTGAGAAAGTTGAGCCTTGTTGATATATGTGAGGAACTTTAGTGAGTTATTCTGTTGAAAATTTCCATGCATTTTATTAAATTCTTTATCAGCTTAGATTTTTAGGAAGCCACTCTGAGCACTGCCAAAATAGAATAAAATAGCAAATATCTTACATATTCAGATATCCCTTATAGTTATTCATAGCTGCTTATATATCAAATTAACTCCAATTTCCTGAGTGGCAATTATTTCAGTCGAGTAACTTTGCTTAATGTACTGTTTCTATGATGTCTGATGTAATCATTATGACTTGGTTGTTAATTTGTTACCCATGTCTTCTTTAACACCCACCTTTTTTATTTTAAAACAGTTTTTACTTTTCTCCATTTCTTGAAAACATGCCTTAATCAAAGTATGAATCCAATCCAATTATTAAGAGATTCACATCATATCTGGTCTGCAGAAATATACAGTTCTTCCTTGCTAACCCTCTCTTGTGCGTATGACAGAGGATGACAAATGAAGGGTGACCTAAGATGAATAAAGAAAATTTGCTTTGAGTCATTCTCAGGGAAGAAGAAATGTAGGCATGTGAATACAAGAGAGAAAAGCAATTTGGCATATATAAGGATCTGCAGGAAGAGTGAGGACAGAAGAGGATATTGCAAATTGTTTTTTTTTAAGTATATAGAAAATGAGAAAAGCAAAGTAGAGGAGGAAATGTCTGAAAAATGAAAATCAGCAAGATCGTTTTTCTATCTGTGAGATAAGCAATAAAAGGCTAAACCTGGTTCAGATCAAGTACTCTAGATATGGCTGATTGGCAAATGGTGAAGTCAGGGTTCAGGTCAGAAAGAGTACGCAGACAATTATAGAGGGATTAGCATCCCTCAAAGAAGCCCAAGGGAAAAGCAGAATTTGAAAGAGAAGGACTATTATGGAGGATAATGGACAGGAGAAAAAGATCCACAAGGGGAGGAAAGGAAAATATAAAGAAAACTTATTAGATGGACATTGGCTGGGGGTACACACAAGATGTATGTGGGTGATAGGGGGTTTAGAGAGCAATGAATAGGAAAACAGTGCATAGCAAGGTTTGTGAAAGTAAAAAGAAACAGCTATTAATAACATACATTCAAGATTTTTACGAAGTTGTGTAGCCAGGTTTAGAGGCAATGTTAGTATATTAAAACACTGGCACCCTCAAATGAAGGGCAGAGAATTAACTAACAGAAAAGCAAACAAACAACAATTCCCTTAGACAGGAGGAGGGACTCAAATAGACCTCTGTGGACAGTGAGGTAATTTGTGTGCTTGCTTATTGGAAGTGTAAGTAAAATTTAAAGTCACCCTGGCATCTTGAAAGTCAATCAAGAACATACATGCCACAAAAATCAACTAAAATACATTGAAAGGAACCTCCAGACCTTTGATATTTCAAATCTACCGCAGACGGCTAGTGAAGGCTGAAACAAAGTTCAAAAGAAAGGTTCTTGATCTCTGACTACAACAATAAGATTTGGAAGGCAGATAGAGAAGGGATATTAGAGCAGCATCTGCTTCTGTTACTGAGAAGAGATAGACAATATATAAGCAATGATGTGATGTTTAGGCCAATAGGGGCCTGCAATTTTCAGATTCTTGTGTCTCAGCTCAAGGAATTAGACCAAGTATGGGTATCAGAGGCAAATCTGCAAAAAGCACCACACTTTCCCAATAAATTGTGGATATCAGAACAAGTCAAGGTTAAGATTTTGGCTTGTAGCTGGGCGGTGGTGGCACACACCTTTAATACCAGCACTTGGGAGGCAGAGGCAGGCAGATTTCTGTGTTCGAGGACAGCTTGTCTACAAAATGAGTTCCAGGACAGCCAGGGATACACAAAGAACTCTTATCTCGAAAAAAAAACAAAACAAAAAAAAAAAAAAAAAAAAACAAGATTTTGGCTTGTGTTCTAGAAAAAGTTAGAAAATAGCACAGAAAAGCCATGGTTTGATTTTCAGTTGGAATTGAGAAGAGCAGTAAGGCTTGACTCTATAAGCAGTTGTGTTATAAGAGAAACTCCAGGGGTTCATAAGTGCATATTGACTATATTGACTTAAGAATACCTAATCTCAAAGTGTAGAGTGGAGACTGAAGGAAAAGGCATCCAGAGACTGCCCCTTCTGGGGATCCATCCCACATACAGTTACCAAACCCTGACACTATTGTAGATGCCAACAAGTGCTTGCTGACAGGAGCCTGATATAGCTGTCTCCTGAGAGGATCTGACAGTGCCTAACAAATATAGAAGTGGATGTTCACAGCCAACCAATGGACTGTGATCAGGGTTCCTAATGAAGGAGCTATAGAAAGGACCCAAGGAGTGGAAGGGGTTTGCAGCTCCATAGAAGGAAGAACAACATGAACCAACCAGTACCCCCAGAGCTTCCAGGGACTTAACCACCAACCAAAGAGTACACATGGCTCCAGCTGCATATATAGTAAAGAATGGACTTGTTGGACATCAATGAGAAGAGAGGTCCTTGGTTCTGTAAAGGAACAATGCCCCAGTGTAGGGGAATACCAGGACAGGGAAGCCGGAGTGGGTGGGTTAGTGAGCAGGGGGAGGGGGAATGGGATAGGGGGTTTTTGGAGGGGAAATGGAGAAAGAGGATAATATTTGAAATGTAAATAAAGAAAATATCTAATAAAAATAAATTAAAAAAAAAGAATACCTAATCTCTCATTTTTTTTTAAAAGTGATTTCATGTCTCAGATTTCCTGAGGTCTTCTGCCCTGATGATTAACAGGCCCAGTTGATTAACACTGAAAGGAAGGAAGCAATATGTATTGATGTTATAAATTTTGAGTGATGTAGAAAGTCATGTCATGGCCTCCATTTTCACTCCCTGAAGGAGCAGAGGGGCATCACTAGGTACTGAGATATCCTGAGTTTAAAATCTCTGGGGACTCAAGACACCAGGGTGTCTACCTGTGGCTAGGACCTGGGCAGATCAGTGGTTCATCTGTATGCCACCCAGGCATGGGTCCTGTGCCCTATTTGGTGATCAGCATTTGGGTGACTCCCACCTCCATTTTTACTCCCTGATGCAGCAGAGAGGCATCACCAGGTACTGAGATATTCCGAGATTAAGATCTCTGGGGGCACAAAACTCTGGGGGTCTACCTGCACCAAGGACCTGGGCCAATCAGCGGTTCTTCTGTGTGCCAGCTGGTCTTGGGGTCCTGTGCCCTACATGATGATCAGCATTTGGAGTGACTCCCCGCCGTCATCTTCGCTCCATGACAGAGCAGACAGGGAGCACCAGGTTCACCGAGACAATCCCAGTATAACATTGCTTGGAGCAAGACAAAGCAGGGCTCCAACGGCACACAAGAGGAGGGCAGCACATCAGCAATCTGTGCCAGGGGAAACTCCGTAATCCAGTGTTGCTGAAATAGCCTTACAGATTCACAGGAGGTTGAGGCACCAGCCAGTGACAACAAGACCAACTAACAAAAGTGAGAACTAGATGGCAAAAGGCAAATGTAGGAATCTTACTAAGAGAAATCAAGGCAATAGGGTAGCATCTGAACACAATTCTCCAACAACAGCAAGTCCTGGATTCCCCAAAACACCAGAAAAACAAGATTTGGATTTAAAATCACTGGTCATGCTCATGTTAGAGGAACACATGAAGGACATAAATAAATCTCTTAAAGAGATTCAGGAGAAAACGGATCAAAAATTAGAAGCCCTTACAAGGGAAGCACAAAAATCACTTAAAGAAATTCAGGAGAATATGGGAAAAAAGATAGAAGCCAATAAGGAAGAAATGGAAAAATCACTTAAAGAAATACAGGAGAACTTTGGTCAACAGGCAGAAGTCATGAAAGAGGAAACAGAAAAACCTCTGAAAGGATTACAGGAAAACACAAACAAGCAAGTGAAGGAACTGAGCAAAACCATCCAAGATGAAAAAACAGAAGTAGAAACAACTAAGAAATTGCAAAGGGAGACTACTTTGGAGATAGAAAACCTTGGGAAGAAATCAGGGGCCATACATGCAAATATCAACAAAGGAATACAAGAGATAGAAGAAAGAATCTCAGATACTGAAGATACCATAGAAACCATGGACTCAACAGTAAAAGAAAATGCAAAATGCTAAAAGCATGTAGCCCAAAACATCCAGGAAATCCAGTACACAATGAGAAGACCAAACCTAAGAATTATAGGAATAGATGAGAGTGAATATTTACAACTTAAAGAGCCAGCAAATATCTTCAACAAAATTATGGAAGAAAACTTCCCTAACCTAAAGAGAGATACCCATGAATATACAAGAAGCCTACAGAACTCCAAACAGACTGGACCAGAACAGAAATACCTCCTGTCACGTAAAAATCAAAACCCCAAATATACTAAACAAAGAGAGAATATTAAAGGCAGTAAGAGAAAAAGGCCAAGTAACATATAAAGAAGACCTATTAGAATTACACCAGACTACTCACCAGATGGTTTTAGTGCAGAATTCTATCAGACCTTCAAAGAAGACTTAATACCAATACTCTTCAAACTATTACACAAAATAGAAACAGAAGGAACACTACTCAACTCATTCTAGGAAGCCACAATTACACTGATACCAAAACAACACAAAGATCCAACAAAGAAAGAGAACTTCAGGCCAATTTCCCTTATGAATATCAATGCAAAAATACTCAATAAAATTCTTGCCCATGGAATGCAAGAACACATCAAAACGATCATCCACCATGATTAAGTAGGCTTCATCCAAGGGATGCAGGGATGGTTCAATATAAGGAAATCCATCAATGCAATCCACTACATAAACAAACTCAAAGAAAAAAAAACACATGGTCATTTCATTAGATGTTGAAAAAGCATTTGACAAAATTCAGTATCCTTTCATGCTAAAAGTCTTGGAAAGAACAGGAATTCAAGGCCCGTACCTCAATATAGTAAAAGCAATATACAGCAAACCGGTAGCCAACATCAAACTAAATGGAGAGAAACTTGAAGCAATCCCACTAAAATCAGGGACTACACAAGGCTGCCCCCCTCTCTCCATATGTTTTCAATATAGTTCTTGAAGTCCTAGCTAGAGCAATTAGATAACATGAGGAAGTCAAAGGGATACAAATTGGAAAGGAAGAAGTCAAACTATCACTATTTGCAGATGATATGATAGTATACTTAAGTGACCCAAAAAACTCTACTAGAGATCTCCTACAGCTGATAAACAACTTCTGCAAAGTGGCGGGCTACAAAATCAATGTAAGCAAATCAGTAGCCTTTATATACTCAAAGGATAAGCAGACTGAGAAAGAAATTAGGGAAATGACACCCTTCACAATAGCCACAAACAGCATAAAGTATCTTGGGGTGACTCTAACCAAACAAGTAAAAGACCTATATGACAAGAACTTCAGATCTCTGAAGAAGGAAATCGAAGAAGATCTCAGAAAATGGAAAAACCTTCCATGCTCATGGATTGGCAGGATTAATATAGTTAAAATGGCCATCTTGCCAAAAGCAATCTACAGATTCAATGCTATCCCCAAAAAAAGCCCAAGTCAGATCTTCATAGAGCTAGAAAGAGCAATTCTCAAATTCATCTGGAAAAGCAACAAACCCAGGATAGGTAAAACTATTCTCAACAGTAAAAGAACTTCAGGGGGATTCAGTATCCCAGACCTTAAACTTTACTACAGAGCAATAGTGACAAAAATTGCATGGTATTGGTACAATGTCAGCCAAGTGGATCAATGGAATAGGATTGAAGACCCAGAATTGAACTAACACACCTATGGTCACTTGATCTTCGACAAAGGAGCTGAAAACATGCAGTGGAAAAAAGATAGCTTTTCAAAAAGTGGTGCTGTTTCAATAGCAGTTCCTCAGAAAACTGGACATGACACTTCCAGAGGACCCTGCTATACATCTCCTTGGCATATACCTAGAGGATTCCCCGGCATGTAATAAGGACACATGTTCAACTATGTTCATTGCAGCCTTATTTATGATAGCCAGAAGCTGGAAAGAACACAGATGTTCCTCAATGGAGGAATGGATACAGAAAATGTGGTATATTTACACAATGGAATACTACTCAGCAATTAAAAACAATGAATTCATGAAATTCTTAGGCAACTGGTTGGAGCTGGAAAATGTCATCCTAAGTGAGGCAACCCAATCACAAAAGAATACACATGGAATGCAATCACTGATAAGTGGATATTAATTAGCCCAGAAGCTCTGAATTCTCAAGACACAGTTAGCATATCAAATGATAACCAAGAAGAGGGAGAGGGCCCTGGTTCTGAAAAGAGTTAATTCAGCATTGTAGAGAAATACCAGGACAGAGAAATGGGAGGGGGTGATTGGGAAATGGGCAGAGGGAGGGAAGAGGACTTATGAGATCAATGGGGAGGGGGTATCCTGGAAAATGGAAAGCATTCTGAATGTAAACAAAGAATATAGAAAAAAATTTAAAAAAAAGAAAGTCATGTCATCACCCTGATTGAGAGGTAAGATTCAGCTCTCATTCGTTGAACCAAAATCATGTAATGGTAGATTACTGACAACCAAAGAAACATACAAAATGAGGATATAACATATGATAACTAAGCCTTATTGTAAAGAAAAAATTTCCCTTACTGAGGTTCACCAAAGATCTGTTTCCCATATATATTACATTTAAAATATTCACTCTTAATTTTTCCATATTTTTATGTGTTTTATGTACTTATAATCATGGGTCTGTGTACACAGGGATGCGGATGTCTCTGCACAGGGAGGAAAGGGTTCAATGTTGGATGGTTTATCTTGACTACTTTGTACATTTATTTTATGAAAAACCCTTTCATTAAGCATGATGATTACAAATGAATCAGTCTATCTGCCCAGTGAGCCTGTTTTAATCCAGGATCTATTTCTCTCTCTCCTGCTACAGAGTAACTTAATTTTGCTATAGTAACATGAAACATTTCAGGTACCGAAGACCAGATTTTTTATATCACAGATCACTCAAGAAATGTTTACAGCATTTATTACTAGTTTTCTTACTCATTTATTACTCATTTTCTTTTAGCACACAGGCTGATTCTCTGACCCGATAATCTAAATTCTCTGAAAATTTTAAAATTTTAATTTTCCTTGATTTTTTTTTTTTGGCATCATTACATTCTGTTACCTTGTAAAGTTTATGTCAGTGGGCAAAATCCCAAATAGACTTTTTAACTTCCCTAGACATTTCCAGCTGCGTATTTAATGGAAATATGGCTATCCCCTGGAAATGGAGTTATATTTATAATTATTATCTTTCATATTTGTGCTGAGGATTGAACTTGGGTCCTTTAGGAGAGCAGCCAGTTCTTTTAACCCTGAGCCATCTCTCCAGCCCCTAAATTCAATTTCTTAATATAAAATTGATTTTTCATTAAATATGTTTTGCTTATGAATTTTTCTCCATCAATCCTCCCATATCCTACCCAACTAACCACACTGTCTACTTCAAGAAAGAGGCTCTTATTGATATTTTATATTTAATACTTAAATATCTAGTCTCTATAAAAGTATAGATTCACAATCAGAGCTATAGTTTGTACATACATAGATAAATTTTCTCCTATTGATTAAATAAACACTTTTTTATTTTTTGTTTTATGTGTATATATGCTTCGCCTACATGTATGTTTGTACATTACACATCTGTTTGGTGCTCATGGGTGCCAGAAGAAGATGGTGACTTCCCAGAGACAGTTATACACAGTAGTGAGCTATCACATAAGAGGCGAGCATCAATGCAAGAGTTCCCTGAAACAGCCACAAATGTTTTTCACTATTAGACCATCTTTATCTTATTACATGCAGCAAAAAGTCAAAAGTCTCATCTTAACCCTAAAACATCAATTTCTCAATGGATTAGGTAAAGGCAATTAAGCACACTTATTCAGTCTTTAGTATTTCCTAACAGTTACCATAAAAGCCAAGCAAAATTTTACCAGCTAAGATCCTATCTGTCACTATACATTTCACAGCAGTACAAGAAATGTGGTGACCCAGGAGATGCAGAGTTCATCGAAAGTGCCAGAGTCGGTTTTGTAGAGGAAATGATGATTAACTGAGAGTTAACAGAAGTGTAAGCAGAAAATAAGGATATGGAGAGGGACAGAATGTAAGACTTAAACTGAGATCTTTTACTTCAGGGACTAAGAAATGAAAATTTAAGGTAAAAGCTATTACAGAAAAATCATGTAAAGACCATGGCATATAGTCTAGTAGAGTAGCCATAAAATAGTCAGAATACGCTGAGTGGGGATGGTTGAGACCCTCAAGGCCCAAAAATGGGCCCATGTATGCTAAAAATGAATTCCATGTCAAAAATATTTACCAAAAAATATATATAAATAAAACTTGTACCTCAAATAATATACAAATTCAAGAATCATTCATTTAGAATTGTGTTAAGTTGCACAGTAAATAAGTTACACAGTAATAAAGAATTAGTATTAAATCTAGAAGACAGAAGCAGTTGTTATGTATCTGAATACGTCCTTAGGTGAGAGTTCTGTTGGAGGAAAAAAAACGGCATCTCAGAAATTTATTATTTAAAATGTAGTGAAATAAACATCATTGTACAAATGTTCATCAGCACTTGAAATGACTGGGAGCATTTAGACTGATTTCTTAGGAATAAAGTCAGAACACATAAGGTTATTGTTTGAATGTACTTTCTAAATCTCAGCGGCAAATTTAAATGCCAGAAAACTATATTAAGGAATTTGACCTTGATGAGATGGTTACAATATGTAGAAAATTATATGATTACAAGAAAAACCATTAATTATATTCTTAAATCTATAATAGACTTTTTCTTCAAGAATGTCCTATTATTTCAGTGGAAGTGAGATTTTTATCATAAGAAAATATTTCTTTAAATTCAGAAACCTCCTGCTCATAAATTGGACACTTTGCTTTCTGCATCATGATTTGTTCAAGATAATAGAGAGCCTTGATGATTGGCTGATGCTTGTATATAGTTATGGAATGTGCTAGTCTTCTTTACAAAAGGTTAATACATGAAATTTGCTCAAAAGCTATAGTATTGTTAATGCAGGAAAAATGGATGAAGTTTGGCATGTATGCAATGAAATATAAATATATGTTTGACTGATAATAGAGAAAACATTTTAAGGAGAAAATTATAACAAGAATCAAAATAAAATATTCTCTATTGGGAAAATGTAAAGAAAAACAGAAGCAAGTAGAAACATAAATGATTTCAAGTTTATCGAAGTGATATTGATAAGCATTTAGCAGTACAATGCAGGTGATAAAATACAAGAAGGGAAGAGATTACTTCAAAAAAATTTAAAGTTTTCTGATATGGAATGTGCCAGCATTTAAAAGTAGTATGGATAATACTTTTCAATCAATTTCTTTTAAATGTGAGGTTATAATAGAATGGCAAAATTTCTGCACTTCTTTTAAAATCTTTAAACTTTTCAATGTACCCCAACTTGCTCTCTTTCAACCATCAGACTGAAACTGGGGACCCCAATGGAAGAGCTGGGGGAAGGACTAAAGAAGCTGAATGGGATGGCAACCCAATAGAAAAAAAACAACAATATCAACCAACCATACCCTCTAGAGCTCCTAGGGACTAAACAACCAAACAAAGAGTACACATGGAGGGACCCATGGCTCTACCCACATTTGTAGCTGAGGATGGCTTTGTCGGGCATCAATGGGAGAAGAGGCCTTTGGTCTCATGAAAACTAGATACCACAGTATAGAGGAATGCTATGGTGGTGAGACAGAATGTAGGTGGGTAAATGGGGGAGCACTCTCATAAAAGCAGTGGAAAGGGGATGGAATAGAGGGTTTCCAGAGGGGAAACCAGAAAAGGGGATAGCATTTGAAATGAAAATAAATAAAATATCCAATAAAAAATGTAAAAAATACAAAAACAAACAAACAAACAAAAATAACAACCAGACCTATTCTTTTTTTTTTTGATAGACAGATTTTTTTTTTATTTTTATGTTTTTTAATTTAAATTTCAAATGATTTCCCCTTTCCTGGCTTCCCACTCCCTGAAAGTTCCATAAGCCCCCTTCCCTCCCCCTGTAGGCCCCATCCACCCCTTCCCACTTCCTTGTTCTGGTATTGCTCTATACTGCTGCACTGAGCCTTTCCAGAACCAGGGGACACTCCTCCGTTCTTATTGGATATCATTTGACATGAACCAGACCTATTCTAAAGAGCATAATTTTAGAGTATTTCACTTGACATTGACAGATACAGAAAGTACCAGATTTAAATATTAGATTTCATTCATCAGATTAGATGCTAATTGCAGAAATACTGCTAATAAATCTGCTAATATATTTCACTGGGCTTCCATAAAGATTCCTGGAAATCTTTTGTCTGTGTGTTGGGATGTCAACCCATGCATCTAAATTTAAATTGAAATTTGTGGCCAGAGGTTATTACTAGAGTTGTTCTACAGCTGTTACAGACCCTCAGCTGTTTGCATTTTCTGATTTCTATCTATACAGTGAAAGAGAACGAGTTGCTCTTGGGTTTGGGGAAAAGCATTTCTATTTTTACATTCATTATGCAGGCTATTTTTTAACCCAGGAGTCAAATGCAAGCTGCTTAACTTTGCAGCACTTGAACTGGCCAAGATAATTATTGTTATTCCACAGCTGGTGGAATAGCTTATTTTATATTTATTTATTCTTTTATGTCTTTGGTATTGTCAATAATCCATGCCAACAAATACTGGGAATACAAACTTTAAAATTTAAGAAATGAATTCAGAGAATTTTATCTCCAGGTAGTATTGGAGTACCAAGAGAAATACTCAAAATATAAAACTTAATGTTTGCCATTTAATGTACATAAATGTACATTATTGGTTAATCTTTAAATTTCATCTTATGTGTCTTTAACTCCATGCTTCCAGTGCCCTGCAGGCTGGGGAAGCTGGATCCCCAGAACCTAGAGTTATATATACTTGGTGTGATCTGCCCAATATAGATGTTGGGAATTAAAGGTTTGCCTGATTGAGGAACATGTTCTTAGCCCTCAAAGGCTGTCTCCTTCATGAAGCTTTCAATACTATAGCAGTATTCCTCAACAGCTTATCTTTATAAAGCAGAAATGTTTTTCAGCTCAAAATGCAAGGGACACATGGGTGTGATGACAGCCTCTGCTCATATCTAAAGAGCATACAACTGCCTACTGCACATGACAGCAGGCAGCAAAAGTGCAGACACATAAAGGGTCAATAACACTATCGTAAGAAATGTCAGAGATAGCTAGTTACAGACAAGCATAGATGTTTGTGACCTTTTCTTAAACACTCACCTTGCTGGCAATTTGTCTCAGGTGTTTATAGCATTCTCTTCTCCTTCAGAAGACCACAGATAGCTTCCCGGCACCCACATTGCTTACTCATAATTTCTCAAAACTCCAGCTCCAGTGTGCCGTATGTCCTCTTCTGACTTCTATGAGCACATATACATACAAACCCACATACACATAGAAATTGAATTTTAAAAGAAAAGAGGAAGACCTCATCAGGAACCTCCATAAAATATCCAAAACTCTGAAAAACAAAACAATACAAAACAAAACATATTTCCACTTACAAGCTCATTACTAGTCCACACCATTTAATTTTCTATCTGCCTCTTCCATCTGCATGCCTCCAGCCAAGGACAAGGCTGCCAATCAACCTTTGAGAAAACAATTTGGAGCCACATCCTAAAAGTAGCAATTATCTGTTGAGTATAGATCACCCTGCTTTTTGAGCTAGTCTCCTTTTTTCCTAAAGTTACACAAAAAGTTATATTCTAATTTTTCCTTTGTGTAAGTTTATTGAACCTTTCAGTTCACATGAAACAAAACACATAGAACTTATAAGATAAAATTTTAACATTGCAAATATATTTCTAAATGTATTAATTTTTAATATAAAAATGAACTTATAAATTTATATTTCCAAAATAAATTATTGAAAGGAATAAGTTTTCAAATAATGAAACTACTTATTGAAACTTTCTAAGCTTTTAAAAAACATGGAAGATTGTTCCATTTAATTATTCAGAGTGACTACAAATAATGAGATGTAAGATTAGAACTAAGTTTGGGCCAGATGTTGAAGGTTTTCAAGTGCAAGCTAAGATAATTGGAGTTTATCCTTTCATCTATGGGAATAGTTTGCATGTGTTTAAAACAGAAAAGCAACAGGCGAAATGAAAGATGAAATGTGGTCCTGCTTCTGAGGCTTGTATGGTGCCTTCTGGTACCATAAAAGCTAGTTCTCAGAGACAAGGCTCTCAGATCCATTCCAGCTCAGGAAATTCTGGGCACTGCAACTGAAGTACATAATATGTGCAGCAATAAAAGTTTTACATTTTCTCTCTTTTGGAGGAAAGCAAGAGTAAAAGCAATAGCCTGTAATGTTCTGAGCGTCTCTTGGACAACCATGACTAATGACTTACAAGATGGCTCCTATTCGTAGTGTTGGGGGTTTTGTTAAATATTCATTGGCCCTTGGAGGGGATATTTTCATAACTAATGAGACATATCATCTGAACTATCTACATATATTATACATAGGCTTATGTGTATTATGTTTTTGGACATTTTGTCATCAGATTGATAATTGATGACATCATAATTTTGTTTTATTTTTAAAGATATTGTTACACTTATTTTTATTTTACTCTTCTTTCTCCTTCTGCATTTACAGTTATCCTACTCTTTAATTTTCCAATCAGATCACTGGTACTCTGTTATTCCCTTCTTTATCACTCTCTGCATATATTCACACATGCAAGCAAGTATTTATGTACATAGAATAAATAAACTATTTAAATATTTCTTAAGAGGTGAAATGTTGAGAACATTTTATTAATAAAAATGTACAAGGATGTTGGGTGATAAATTTAGCCTTGTGGTGTTTGCACACACCTTTAACCCCAGCACTCAAGAGGCAAAGCCAGGCAGATCTATGTGTTCTATGATATCATGTAAACCACTCACTCTGTAAAGCAGAGTGAGTTTCAGGATATTCAAAGCTACAGAAAGAAATGATGTCTTAAGAAATATACATTTATGGACTTTACTGAATATATATATTGATTCTACTGAAGAATTAATATAAGAGTATAAGGTCTAAATATTTCCTCTTAGAATTGTTTATTTGCTTCTTAGTTACCAGTGACATACTTTTCTTATGAAAAGTGTCTAAACTACATTGCTGCCACTGAAAATTCTGTTTGTCCTCTTGCAGAGAAAGTTTCTTTCCAGCCATCTGCTGTTTTTTGGTCTTCCCAATTCCCCTTCTATCAGTCTACTTCAATCAGACACTCCTTCCTCCTGTTCTGCATCTCCCTCTCTCTTGTATTCTTTCTATTTCTTTTATTTCCTTCACTTCTTTAGAGTGACTCATTCTTTTCTCCCTTCTCATTCCATTTTTCTTTACCCGATCTCCTTTCATCTCAACATATTGCTAGCAATTACTAAATTTATATGAACAAACCATTAATTTAAGAAAAAAATAAGTGGTCACATTTTTATTTATTTGTCACATGCCACATGTCAAACATTAATATATAGTTTCAATATTACTAAACTGAAAGAAAAATGCATGTTCATTTCACTAGATGGCAAAAAAAATTTTGACAAAATCCATTATACCTTCTTGATGAAAGACTTGGATAGAGCAGGGATACAGGGGTCATACCTATACATTATAAAGGCAATATAGAGTAAGCCAACAGTCAACATTAATTTCAATAGAGAGAACTGTAAAACATTTCTGCTAAAATAAGGGACAAAACAAGGCTTTCTACTTTCCCCATATCTCTTCAACATAGTGCTAGAAGTAAAGACAACTAATGAAGATCAAGGAGATACAAACCGGAAAGTAAGAAGTCAAAGTATCACTATTTGCAGATGATATGGCAGTATAAAAACGTGACACCAAAAGTTCTACCAGAAAATCCTAAAGCTGGTAAATACCTTCACCAAAATTGTTAAATACAAAATTAGCCCAAAGAAATCAGTAGTCCTCCTCTATAGAATCTATATAGGCTGAGAAAGAAGCAAGCGAAATAGTACCCTTCAAATAGCTACAAAAAAATCATAAAATGTCTCGGTATAACTCTAACCAAGCCAGTGAAAGGCCTGTATGACAAGAACATTGAGTCTCTGAAGAAAGAAAATGTGGAATATTTCAGATGGTGTGAAGCTCTCCCTTGCTCATGGATCAGTAGGATTGGCAAAGTTAAAATTAGCATCTTAACCAATCTTCAGATTCAATGCGATCCCAATCAAAATTCCAATATAACTCTTTATGAACTTTGAAAGGACAGTTCTCAAATTAATATGAAATAAAAAACAAACAAAAAATCCAGGAGAGCTAAAACAATCCTGACCTATAAAAGAACTTATAGAGGTATCACTATCCCTGACTTCAAGTTGTGCTACACAACAAAAGAAGTAAAAACTGCATGTTACTGGTATAGGAACAGGCAGGATGATGAATGGGATCAATCAAAGACCCAGAAATAAGCCCACATACCTATGGATAGTTGATTTTAGACAAAGAAGCCAAAAATAAACAATCAAACGGGTATATCATCTTCAACAAATGGTGCTGTTCTTAAGAAAGGGGACCTCCTGAAACTGAAAAAATTCTCTAAGTTGAAAGGGACAAAATGACAGCCTACAGATTGGGAAAAAGATTTTCATTAATAGTACATCTGACAGTGGACAAATGTCCAAAGTATATAAAGAACTCAAGAAGGTAGATACCTACAATACAATTATGCAAATATAAAAATGTGGTACAGGGCTAAACAGAGAATTCACGACAGAGGAATCTTGAATGGCTGAGAAATATTTAAAGAACTCTTCAACATCTTTAGTCATCAGGGAAATGCAAATCAACATGACTTGGAGATAATCTCCTTGTACTAAGCTCAAATTCAAATGGATCAAGGACCTCCACATTAAGCCAGACACTCTGAAGCTAATAGAAAAGAAACTGGGGAAGACCCTTGAAGACATCGGTAGAGGGAGAAAGTTTCTGAACACAACACCAATAGCGTATGCTCTAAGATCAAGAAACAATGAATTTATGAAATTCTTAGGCAAATGGATGGAGCTGGAGAACATCATACTAAGTGAGGTAACCCAGACTCAAAAGGTGAATCATGGTATGCACTCACTAATAAGTGGATATTAACCTAGAAAACTGGAATACCCAAAACATAATCCACACATCAAATGAGGTACAAGAAGAACAGAGAAGTGGCCCCTTGTTCTGGAAAGACTCAGTGAAGCAGTATAGGGCAAAACCAGGACGGGGAATTGGGAAGGGGTGAGTCTGAGGACAGGGGGAGAGAAGGGGGCTTATGGGACTTTCGGGGAGTGGGGGGCTAGAAAAGGGGAAATCATTGGAAATGTAAATAAAAAATATATCGAATTAAAAAAAAGACTTTATAACCATCAGAATTACTAAGATTTAAAAGTGAAAAGATAGCACATGCTTTCAAGGTTGTGGAGAAAGAGGAACATTTTTCCACTGCTGGGGAAGGGCAAACTTGTACTACTACTCTGGAAATTAATTTGTCAGTCTCAGAAGATCTCCTCGATACTGAGTCACCCACCAAAGATTGAACATCGGCTGGACCTAGCCACTTTCACACACGTAGCAGATAGGCAACTTAGTCTTTGTGAAGGTCCCGCAAACAACTGAATCAGGCTCTGTCCTTGAGCCTGTTGCCTACCTGCCTGCCTGTGGAATCCATACCACTAAATGGGCAGCCTTTTCTGGCCTCAGTGGAAGAGGATGTGCCTAGTGCCTGCCACAAATTGACCTGTGGGGTTAAGGATTGAACTGTGGGTTCAAGGGTAGGATTGGGATAGGGGAGTGTTGAGAGGTGGATAGCCAAAGTGGGTCTTCCTCTTCTAATGTGCAGAGTACTTATGTGTAGGAGTATAGGGAGGAGAGGAAAGATCAATATTGGGCTGCAAAATGAATTCAAAAAATACATTTAATAAAAAAGATTATTTTAAAATGGCCATGTTAAATCTAAATAATTTACATTAATGTATTTGTGAAAAGTTCTTTCTTTCTTTCTTTCTTTCTTTCTTTCTTTCTTTCTTTCTTTCTTTCTTTCTTTCTTTCTTTCTTAATACTTCTAACTTACTAGGTTTTACCATGGTACAAGGTTAAAACATTAGTGAAACCCAGATCTATTATTTATAAATGAAGGGAAGGTCATTCTGATACTTTTTTTCTATGCTCTGTTATACAAATAAGTAGGCAACTTAACACTAGGTAGAACATTTCATTTTTATTAGATATATTCTTTATTTAAATTTAAATTGTTCCCCTAAAATCCCACAAGCCATCTCCCCTTCCGCAGCTTCTCTATCCTGGCATTCCCTATACTGTGGCATTTATATAGTTTGAATCTGATACTGTGTTTCATTTATGCTTTGGTAACATAATAGCTGACTACCTTGACACTTATTTTTGGTGTTACACATGATTTATATTATACATGAATACAAATTAATTCTAAAAGAATATAAAACATGATTTGTATTAATATTGCTATCTATACTAGATAATGGCTGAAATAAATTTCTTCAAAATATTCTTCCATATACATATTATTCCTAGATATGAAGTGTGAAAGGTCTAGTAAGTACATTACTTTCCTATTGATTTTAGGACTACATGGTTTAGAATTTAAATATTCACTACTAGTATCTATCCACTTAATAAGTAATTTTATTAGACACATAAAGTTAAAGGAATCAAAATAAACATGGACAGGAACATTGAAATTTTGCATATATATGTGAATATATGAATATATGCAAAATAAAGTTACAGACATCATATAACATCATTATGTTGATTTTATGCTTTAGATTGTTATTTTAGCTTAAACCAGATTGCATTGCATATCATTTCATTTAACACACTTGCAATGTCTTTATGGGTAAAAAAGAAAAACTATTAATCAAAAGCGAGGTTATTTTCCAAAGCAATTGTTCTATCAATCTTCAAATGAAATGAATTTGAAGTCTCTTCCCATATTTCAGTTTTTTCAGTTATTTTTAAAAATATTATTTCCTCATATATAACATCACAACTACAGTTTCCCATCTCTCTACTCTTCCCAGTTACCCACTCTCCCACCTCCCCTTTCTACCAGATCCATCCCTTCTTTTCCTTTTAACGAAAGAATAGGCCTCCCAGGGATATCAGCTAAACATAGTAGAAAAAGATATAATAAGACTAGCGCTCAATTTGTATGAAAACCATAGATGAGCGCTCAACTGTCGTCACAGAAGCTTCATCCAGCAACTAATGGGAACCGATGCAGAAATCCACAGTCAAACATCAGGTCCTGTTCAAAGAGCCTGGCAAAACAGAAAGATAAGGATTATAGGAGACAAAATGGCTCTACAACCTCACGAGAACTCGGGCCACAGAATAAACTAAGCAGAGATCACAGGGACTCTCGGAGACTGAAGACTCAATCATAGAACCTGCATAGAGTTAAGGGTACAGTTATGTAGTTTGGTGTTGTGTGGGACTGAGGGATATCTCTGATCCTTTTGCCTACCCTTCGGACTATTTTCCTCCTACAAGTTTGCCTTATTCAGCCTTGATAAGCTTACTTCTATTGTAGCTTGTTATTGTAACTGTGTTCAGTTTTATTTTTAGTAGATATTCCATGAAGCAAGTCCGACATACATTGATATATCATATGCCATTCTCTGTTGCCCCAGCTTGCCTCTAACTCACAATTAAAGTAAAATTAAGCAGGTAGTATGATTACAATTATGACAGTGATAAAGGCTTGTTAAATTGGTAAAAATAGCCTTGGGAAACATTAATATTAACTGTGTTCTTCTTTAGAATGATCTTTTCCATTTTTTAATGTCGGTTTTATCAAGTCACATTCACATATTTGATCAATATAGCCTTATTTCAGAATTCCAAGTCTATGAAACATTTTAAGTCTATTATAAAAATTATTCAATAACATATATTTTATGGAATGGAAATAAAAGTGAAACCACTATTTTAGTTCATCATTTAAAAGAATAACTTAATGTACTAGAAAATCATGTTGGTGCTTACAACATCAATCTTCCATTCTGCCAAGAATAGCAAGTGATCTTAGCCACAAAAATGATTAGCCCTTGTTTTTTCTTTATCACAATTTTGAGTATATTTGAGGATAAGATTATTTAATTTATTATCCAGAACATGACATATTATGTCTGGTGTTCATATGATGATAAGTTATGTCCAGTCAAGTCTAAAGCTTCATTTAATGCAATGAAAATGTCTATCATGTGTGCTATTTTTTCTTAGAAATTTAACAGTTTTATAAATTATGTGTAGTATTATTTGACAGAACTAAATGTTGTCTTTCACTTCTTTCATCTGCTTTCATATTGCTTCTAAAAATGGTAACAATCTGGAGTAATAAGACTGGTAATTATAAAACTGTAAGTTACTGAAGAGACAAAAACTTGAGAGAATACTCTTGACATCTCCCAAGTGTGTAAGATTTAGCCATAGCCATTTCACATTATTAAGCACTCTTTTTGTGTTTGAAATTATTTTCCTCACCTTTAGAGAAGCATTCTTTGGTTGTTATTAGTAAGCTTTGATCTCTAATTAAATTTCTTCCCAAACACCTCTCCTTACTGATTCTGTTTAATTAATTGTCAGATGTAGAGACATGTGTTTCAGGATATCTTCCTACCTAAGGGTTTGTTTTGTTTGGTCAAGTCATAAGAATTCATAATCTAAGCTTGTGCTTTGAACTCAAGGATTGTCTGCTAAAAGACATCATTAGCACCTATTTCCTTATCAACTACATAGATAAGAAATACTTCAAATTAAGTTGGGTTCTGTAGTTTGGACACATAAGTACCAGACTCAGGATATTCCCTATCTTATTTCCACAAGACTGTAGATGTCTAATGTGATAGTCAGAGAATGGCAAAATATTGACTCTATGTAGGTTTAGAATTACCAATAATAGAAGACATTTTCTTGAATACAGAATTCAAAACAGTCAACAAAAATTTCAGTTGCCACAGAAAACATTTTTGACATGCCATGTAAAGTCAGAATGATCCTGACAGTCAAGGTCATAAAGAAAAGAAATGCCCTTGAAACAAAATACTTCATTCCCCATATGTTCTTTTTATCCTAACTCTTGACTTCATTCTATGAATTGAGTAATGTACAACGATAAATGCAGCACACAGCAGACACAGGGTCTGAGACACTGGCATGGAATGTTCTTATCCTTTAATTTTGTGACTCCTCTAGGAATGCTCTGTCATTAGTATTTAAATCACTTCATAAATATTTCACTTTAAATACCATTGTAAAGTCTTGTGTATGCCTTAATTTGTGTCTAACATAATGACTTTGTATAGTGAGACAATTTCATCAGGACACTCGCACGATTAAAAAGAGATTTAATAGAACTCTGCAGCTTTACATCGATTTGACCATGGCACAGAAAACAAAGAGCCATTTGGTCTTCAGAAACAGCATCTCGTATTTAACTATTTGTGATTTTAAAGAAATATCAGCAAATATATGCCTAACAAAAATACAATAACTGTGCATATTATTTTAACCAGGATAAGTGTGAAAGCAAAAATGAGAAATGGGGACTCAATTAAAGCCACCAACTGTTCTTTTCAGAGGAAAATGATAGTCAAAAGACAGAACAAATTAATGTAAATATATGAAATTATCTTAGGTACTGTTAACACTTAATATTCGTTGACCTCTATTCTGTTGTTATTCTGTCATTGGGTCATTTTATTAAAATCAAATATTTGTAAAATTTCTAAAAGATAATGGTAATACCAATACTCTTTGTAGAAAATGGAAAACAGAAATCTAATATATTTATCTTTCTTCTAGAAACATGTTAATGGCATGTGCCTAGCAAATATTCTTCCCTGAACATTTGTTCTTCTTTGTAGTCTGGTTTTACTGAGTTAAAGGCTCACAAAATAACTCCAGAGAGGAGTTATATCTTTTATGTTCCATCTTTTATTATATCAACACCATTGAATAGCAAACAGTGATTAATTAAATAACTTCCTTTGAAGCTTTCATCTATGGAAACAGTAATATCAGATATAATTTTGCTTCACACTGAGTAGTCACAGTCTTAACCAGCAAATAAAAATTTGATATAGTTTTAAGTCACATAACTAGACAAAAATGTCTGTAGATTTAGGTAAGAAAGAGAGGTTGATATTAATTTAAAGTTTTAATTTGAAAAATTATTTCAATAACATTGAAATTATCAAGCTAAGTGAAAGAAGCCTGTGAAATAGTATGGTACTTTTTAAAACTGTACCTTAAATTAGGACAGAGGGTCAGGATTAAAATGAAAGAAAGTTCTTACATTCTTTCTGATCTGGTTCTATGGTCATCTGTCCACTAAAAATTTGGGAGCTATGCTGCAGCTGCAGGTACTTGAGATGGCTGTCCCATATTCCATTGATATTTGGTTTGTACAAAGTTGTGGTTTCTTATTTGTAAAAGTCACCAGTTCTGTAGACAGAAGCTTCTTTGACATGGCATGATTGGTAGATGCACATTTCTGTGCATATAGTGAAGATTTTGAATGCAATTAAAAGATATGTGTGACTGTCTTTTATAGACAGAGCAGTATGAATAGAACAATAGCAATATCAATAAATCTAAAACACAGAATGGGAGAAATGTCATGAGTTCTGGGTGTTTCGAATGAGAATGTAACTCTTGGTTATAATATATTTGAATAGTTGGTCTCAAGGTGGTGGAACTCTTTGGGATGGTTTAGCCTTGTTAATGTGGGTGTGTATCTGAGTGTGGACTTTGAGGTTTCAAAGTCAGTCCCATTCCCAGTTATCTCTCTCAGCCTTATAATTATGGATAAAGAAATAAACTGAAAGCTAAACTCTAATCTGTGCCTTCTGATTACTGCCATTCTAAATGTTCCCTGCATGGTCAAGGACTCTAACTTTCTGAGAAGGTAAGCCCAAATACACTCTTCTTTCTTTATGTTGGCTTGGTCATGGTAACATCCTGATGTTCAGGGAGCATTGCAGAAAATGGAAGGGGAGAGGAACATTGTAAGACCCAGAGATCATGGAGTGTGTTTTCTAGTAGTATCAGAAAATAAGTGCATAAACCCATACTGCCATGAGCGCTCAAACATAACATGAAAAATTATGGCACCAGTAAGCTCGCCCAGCTGTTGGCAGAAAAGCTCTTGAAACTGCAGTCTTACACAAAGAACTTTATAAAACTGAGGAAAGCTAGGCATGGAGGAGTGATGTTTACCAGGGAAGAGGTTACCAAAATATTGCTGAGTGATAAACTGTCAGCCCTAAAGTCATACATAGAGGTAGCATTTATTTATGAATATACATGTAGGTATATATACATATATGCTTTCAATAAAAATTAATACAAAATAAAAGAAAGTAATGTATCTGTGAATTTAAAACAGAGTTGAGAGGAAAATGCATGAGGATTTGGAGGGAGGAAAAGGAATGGAGAAGTGTTGTAATTAAATTATCATCTCAAAAAAAAAGGCAAAAGAAAAGTAAAATAACGAAGAAAGTGTAGAGGAAAAGAATCAACAGTTAAGAGTTGATCTTTGACTTCTATACATGTGATGGTTACATATTTTCTCTCCTAGATGCATGAGGCAACACACACAGGCAACACACACACAAACTCACAAACACACAAAGTGTGTGCAAAAATAAAACAAATTTAAAATGATGCTCTGAAATTTATCAAATTATTAACTGCATTACAGTTTATTATAAATGATTTTACTTGAAGATCAGATTGCCATCACAGAAATTTTATTTCAATTGGAATCTTGAAGAGAACATATAATTAGGATATCAAATAGACACATAATGTTAATATGATTATGTAACCCTTATATATTATCTGACCTATTTAATTGTTTTAGAATTATTATTAATAATTACTATTAATTATTAAAGTAATTTAGTATTCTTATATGTGATTAAACATAACTATATCACAGTAGATTAATTGCAGACCCTATAGAAAAAGAACATTGTAATTCATTTCTAACGATTAAATTTTGAAAGTGCAAATTGTTTGGAAGATTTAGTTATTATTAACAGAAAAATATTAGAAGATATGTTGACAAAATTAACTTATGTGATGAAAGAAAAAAAATATCTAATTTGATAAATAATTAGATTGTCTTAAATCCAGCATAGAACACAAGAGCTTAGTAACCAGAGTTACAGAAGTCTTGGATGCACAATTGTTTGTGGTAAGAACTTAAATAACATTAACTTTATATACGTAGAACTCAATACTCTCGTTTAGAATGGAAACAAGAAAAGTAATCTCAAGATGCTAGAATGTAAATAAAAACTATTTGAGAAAGGCAGAAATAAATGATTACTGGACTCAGAATGATTAGGCAGAATAAAAATAAGTAAACCTTAATTCCACTTGGAAAACAGAAGAAAGCAATCATGGTGAGCAGAAGGAGAGAGGGACTTGAGTGGGAAAGGGAAAAGGAAAGGGAAAATGGGAATGTGATTAGGTAGGTATTGGGGCAGGGGAGGGAGGGAGAACAGAAGCTCTGAGGGCCAGCACAAAGAATTGAAACATGCAATCTCTGGAGGTAGGAGGTAGGAGGAAGGAGGTAGGAGGTAGGGGGACTCTTTAGAAAGTACCAGAGACATGGGAGGTAGCTCTCAGAACTCAAAGGGAGGGTCTTTACATAAAATGCCCAAAAGTGGGAGGAGGAAACTTGTAGAGTTCAACTTCTGTAGTAAGACAAGACATCAAGTGGAGTGATGGTGTTGCCCTCCCGCAGTCAAAAATTCTGACACAGAATTGTTTCTATCTGAAAGAACTGCAGGAATAAAAAATGAAGAAGAGCCTGAGGGAAAGGAGTCCCAAACTGGGATCCAGCTCATGTGGAGGCCGCAAGGTTTGACACTATTACTGATGCTATGCTGTGCTTGCAAACAGTAGCCTAGTAGGACTGCCCTCTGAGAGGCCCAAGAAGCAGCTGAAAGAGTCAGAGGCAGAAACTTACACTCATCCAGTGGACTGAAGCCATGGACCCCTGTGGTTGAATTAGGGAAAAGCTGGAAGAACTGAGGAGTAGGGCAGCCTCATAGTAAGACCAACTGTCTCAACTGACCTGGACCCCTGGAATCTATCGCACACTGAGCCACCAATCAGGCAGCATACACTGCTGATATATGACAGAGGATTGCCCTATCTTGAGTCACTGAAAGAAGGTGAACCTAACCCTCAAGTGACATAAGACCCCAAGGAATAGAGAATTCTGGTGGGCTGGGCATGTGGATGTGGGGATATCCTCTATTGGAGCACAGACAAGGAAAGGGATAAAGACTTGACTGTAAAAAAAAAGATTAAAGAATGAAAGAAAGAAAGAAAGAAAGAAAGAAAGAAAGAAAGAAAGAAAGAAAGAAGGGAAGAGAAGAGAAGAGAAGAGAAGAGAAGAGAAGAGAAAAAAAGAAAAGAAAAGGAAAAGAATGTCTCATTCTCCAGTCCAGAAGAAAAATGCTGAATGAAACATAAACCTGAAGAATAATATTCAAATAAATCTACTGATAAATGAATGTGCACTTACAAAATTCAGTTTACTTACCGTAACATAGAAATGCTTAAGCTTTAGAACAGAGTTGGGTGGCTAGGGAATTATGAGGGAATCTGGGAAGAATTGGAAAAATGTGTGAATATAATAAACACTATAATACATTCTTGAAAAACTTTTAAACATTGATTAAGAAAAATAGAAAAGAAATTAGATGTGTTAAATAGTCAAAGAGTATGGGAAACCAGAAATAAATTTATATACTCACAGTCCCACAATTTTTGGCAAATGTGTCACAAATTGACATTGTATAGAAGAAAAAAAACTGGAAAAAAAGTAACACTGTCATATCAATGTAAAAATGGAAGAAATTGTGATAAAACAACAAAAGACCAATGATGGTTATTATAATAAAATACAAATTTTAGGATGATCCTGAAATTAATTTTAAAACAGAATAAACTTAGTGGCATTTCCACTTGGCATATTCATATTATGGAAGAAAATACTTTAGAGGATTTTCTAAGTGTCAAAATTGTAGAAACTTCATAGGCAGATAATTTTTCATTTGATTTGATTTTTTTTGTTTGTTATTTGGATTTGGTTTATTATTATTATTATTATTATTATTATTATTATTATTATTATTTTGAGACAGGCTTTTTCGATATAGCCCTGGCTGTCCTGGAACTCACTCTGTAGACCAGGCTGGCCTCGAACTCAGAAATCTGCCTACCTCTGCCTCCAAGAGTGCTGGGATTACAATTGTGTGCCAACACCACCCAGCTTTCATTTGGCTTGAAAAATCAAAGACTAAAATAAATAAATAAATAAATAAATAAATAAATAAATAAATAAATAAATAAATATATAAAATTGCATCTCTACAACCCAGAGCTTTTCAAAAATCTGCTTGACATCTGGAGCTTCACGTGGCTAGTGGTATATTTGCATGCATGATAATATTTCTGACACTGAACATTCTTGTTCAATTAATGCCTTATTATGATAGTACATTGAAAACCATACTATCATTTTTCCTGAGACATAAAGTAAGTATACTCATGGTATTTCTCCAATGAAATACAAATAAAATCATATTTTTTAAAAAAAATATCAATGGAAGTGCATAGTAAAGAAAGATTTTCTAGAGACACTAAGAACCAGGGTACAAGGTGATAATAAGTATATGGCTTTCTGTTTCCATATATTCATCTTCTTCCAACAGAGCCACATCTAGTTTTTCCCAAACAGGTTCATTCACTATGGAGTAAACATGTGAACATATGAGAGCATATTCATTCAATCCACCACAGTCAGGAATGATTTCCATAGTTAGTGGACACTCCAGGAAGATAGTGAGCTTTACCCCTTTTGTTTGGCTGAAACATGTATTCACCCAACTTCAGTCTCTCTCTCTCTCTCTCTCTCTCTCTCTCTCTCTGTCTCCCATGCAAACACATCTATTATTCATTTATTATTTTGTAAACACATCTTAAATAGCTGTTTTGTTTCATACAACTTGAACATTACTTTAGTAACAGAAAAAATCTGTCTTAATATATTGAATTATTTTTAACACAACGATGCTTAACTTTCTGAACAAAAACTCATGTTCTTGCTTGCCTTCTCTATTGTTCTCCCCACACAGTTCTGTTGTGACATAGACTCTTCCCAGAGTGTCACCATCTTCATGCAGAACTATGATTTTCATTACAGAGTCATCATACCTAAAAGGGCCCAGCAAAATTAAAGTTCTTTTCAGGAATATTCCAGAATCTGGATTATAAATTGGCATCTGACAGTGGAATAATCCTTATGACTCCTGCTTACACTTTACTCCCAGATGGAAGAGGTAGTTATATTCTGGATACCACAGACAGGTTTCTTTAAGGTGAATGATAAAGAAAACCCATTCTTTGATCAGTAATCTGTAATATCTAGAGTTTAAAAGGAGCCTTAATTACGATAGGAAAGACTGCATGCTTAAATTATTTCAGAAAATATAAAATTTAGTCTTCCTAAATGATTCTTCTAGATTTTAAAACTAAAGTGACATTTGGATAAGTGTTTTCTTTCCTTTTCTTTTCTGGAATTATCCTATACTTTAAAATATTGTCTCTTGATGCAAGACAAGGAGAATTTGGTAATATTACGGTGTGTCCAAAGAGAAGAAATACTGACAAAAGTGACATTCGCAACTCAGGAAGGCTGTAAAATATTAATATTCTATCATTATTTTTATATATTTTCATCATGTGTATTCTACATGTTTGAATATATATATGTATATATATACATATATATTTTACTATATTTTATATAGTATATATATATATATATACTATATTATATATTATATAATATAAAGGGGTTAAAAAATAGAATGGAGCTGAAGAGATGGCTCAGCAGTTAAAAGCACTGACTACTCTTCCAGAGGTCCTGAGTTCAATTTCCAGCAAGCATGTAGTAGCTCACAACCATCTGTAATCGGATATGATGCCCTCTTCTGGTGTGTCTGAAGACAGCCACAGTCTTATATTGATAAAATAAATTAAAAAATATAGAATATGATGGCCATGCAACTATAAAGTAAAATTATAAAGAAATCTTTGGGCATAGAATGATTCCAAATAAATAATAGCCACTTTTTCTTAAAAAAAAATCCATATATTGAAATTTACTACCTCATAGGCCATTTGCATTATAATAGAAAAAACTCTTCAGTATAAGCATTTACAATTGGGGTATCACAATGTGATGTATTTAATTTTCCATTTATCAAATCCAGGTTGAGTAGGTCCGGTATGACAGGCTCAAATGGTTAAAGCAGTGTTGTGAAGCAAAAGTCAATGCGATAAGGTGCTTACCAACTTCATGAAACCTCTAACATACCTCATTTAGTATTGTTCAACACACTCAAATGTGCTGAAGGATGAATTTATCTAGAGTTTAAAAGGAGCCTTAATTATGATAGGAAAGACTGCATGCTTAAATTATTTCAGAAAATATAAAATTTAGTCTTCCTAAATGATTCTTCTAGATTTTAAAACTAAAGTGACATTTGGATAAGTGTTTTCTTTCCTTTTCTTTTCTGGAATTATCCTATACTTTAAAATATTGTCTCTTGATGCAAGACAAGGAGAATTTGATAATATTACGCTGTGTCCAAAGAGAAGAAATACTGACAAAAGTGATATTCGCAACTCAGGAAGGCTGTAAAATACTAATATTCTATCATTATTTTTATATATTTTCATCATGTGTATTCTACATGTTTTAATATTTATATTTAAGGGCTCATACCACTAAGTGACTGAAAAAACAAAAATTATATAAAAATGTATTTTATAGGTTTTCCTAATCCATTAAATAAAAATAGATTATTTGTCTTAAATTTGCTAAGTATATCATGAAAAGATCAACTTATCTACATAAAGGATATTACAGTATTTCACACTGTATTAAGTGTAAACATATTCTCTCAAGATGCATTAATTGCACTGAATATCCTAGTATTTAATCACTCAAATCTAAAATGGCTCCTTTGTGTTTAGAAGTGTGTAAAGTGGTATCCACTGAATTTAGAGCTTCTAATTTTCTCATCACACTGTTTTATATCTAGGAATTTAAAGACATGAAATGCTCAGAAGGTAAAATATCTGTGACTATAGTTGCCTTTTGTTTTCTTTGCAATGTTTTGCCATCATATTCATATACCCAAAGGCCAAAGGGGGAACAAAACAACCTCATGATGTTTTTTACTAAATCATTTGATAAGAGAAAATTAGTATATGTATTTTGTACACATAATATAAAACTGAAACTTCATTTTAGATAATTTTTACATAACTGAGTACATGGCTAATTTAACCATATTGCCAAACCTTACATAGGAAAAAATAAAGAAATCAGATTTTATTCTTAGTGTTCTGTCTGTGATTTTAGAAATTAGTATTAACCCATTCTATGTAGCTTTTCTCCTATTTCAGAGCTAGGAGTCTTTTCTGTTTTAGCTCAATGCCAGTTTTGTGCTGAATGCCTGCTGCTTCCCAACTACATATCTAGGATTTTGTAGTTTAATTGCCACTTGCACAGTGGTATTGTACATAAACACAGCAGCTGCTACTGTATGTTGGAAGTGGCTCAGAAAAATCTATGGACACTGTTCAGCACTGACTAAAAAGCCAAAAAAATTTAGACCCAGCTGCATTACTCTAACAGCTTGGCAATATCACACCTTCAGAAAATGTATTCAACTCATTGAAAACTTCTTGCAATATGTTTGAGACCACACAAGAGAAAATTGCATGGGGCCATGTGGGTTAGTGTTAAAAACTTTTTGAAAATGATTTTTTTCTTTCTTTCTTTTTCTTTTCTTAGCCACATACATCCTTGGATTTTGTTCATTAGTATTCTGTGTTGCTACAGATTTCCACTAGAGATAGGAAAGCTAATATGAAACTTGGATATCTTCCTGGTAGCAGGTAGAGATTATGTTCTTTTTGGTTAAACCAATTAAAATGTGAAATCAAAGGGGTAATCCAAGGAAACCTTCACAGAAGATCTTTGCTGGGGCAGATTGCACACTTTAATGAACTCTTTGGGATACAGACGGGGTGGCCTGATGTCACATTCAAAATGTAGCAATGCCAAAAATTAAATAAGTAAATAAAATAAAAAATAAACCTACTTTGAACACATACTTATTATCTCTATTGTGTTTTTCCATGAGTATATCTTATCTTAGAGAGAGACACTTTTATTTCAAATGCAGGTAATATTTGTATAAAAAAGTAATAAATTATGAATTGCTATGTGATAGAAAAAATATCTGCAATATGCTAATCTATCTTCTTTTAGGCTCTGACTTAATCATTGCCATATTAAGATAGTAGAATGATTTCTTTATTTAGCGAAATGACACATGTAGATCTTCTCATTGTTACCAAAGATCAGTCAAGTTGACTCCCTTGCACCTGTGAGAATCCAGATCGGTCTTTTACATTGTTTAATAATTATACTACCAGTGTACACATACATGCGCACACACACATTATTTCAAAATCACGGCCTGCTTTTCTAAATGGCTATTTTGTCTTCTTTTATTTTCATTTTCTATTTTAAGTGCAAATATAGTACAGTTTTTTCATAGCTATAATAACAACTACCTAATACTTTGAATAATTAAAAACCAATATTTTTCCTTCTAAACAGAAATCCAGTTTCAAAATTTAGTTCCTTTATTTTGTCTATTTTATTAGCTCCATTTTCATTAAAAATTCTGTTTCTTTGAAACACATCAAATATGTAATCTGGAATTTAATATTTTACTTAATTTTCTCAAGAATCATATTCACAAAGTTGGATTCCTGAAGTTTCTGAGACACATTTCATTCTGTAATAATCATCTATACATTCTTACCAACCCCACTTCCTCATTTTTTGTATCATGCTACATCTTTACTAGACTAAGCATTTTCTGTAGTCATTAAAAAAATATGATTAATGCCTTCCAAAGTTGGATATAATATTGCTGTTAATTTAAAATATCTGTTCCCTTTCATTCTTCAATTGTGCTAACTACATTTTACAAATTCTTTAGAAACATTTCACTTTTCTATGAGACTCACTGTCAGCAACCTTACAGCTTCATACTTTTCTCAACAAAAGAGATGAAAGGCATGTATGCACATTAGGAGTGATGCCTTTAGGGAACATGGTATATTTCTCTCTGTCAACCATCAGCTCCAATAATGTGTTGGGTTTTAGTCTGTTACCAAATACTTCATGGAAATTAGTTTGGGAGAAGAAATATTAAATTTTAGATCACTACTCTACGACCAATTGAGTGCTCAGTGCCTAGTTGGCTTTATCTTTTGCTTTATCTATGTGCATCCATATCTCACCATTTTATAGCAATTTCTCCTTCTCCTCCCTCCTGTATCCTAGCTCTGCCTTGCCTGTCATCATCCAACAATTGACCACTGGCATCTTTATTGATTGATCAAAAACCAATTGGGGACAAGAATCTTACTATTTGGATTACCGATCAAATCGTTAGAAACAATTTCCAATAGAACAACAAGTATATTAAATCCTGTTAGCAATGAATCCATCAATAAAGCATTCATGATTCAGTCCTCTGAGTACCAGCTCATCTCTGAGAACCAGTATATTGAAGACCAAGCATTTATCATGTGTGCTTTGAAGGAATCAAATATTGACTCATTTCTTATTTCTTAATTTGGTTCAAGAATGAAGTTCTTGAAGATACAGAACACAAGAACCTAAATTAGTTTTAGAAGCAGCTATCAATATATTTGATTTTTTGCAGGGAACTTTCATTAAACTATAAATAGAAAATATATTTTAATTCAAAAATGATACCTGAAAAAAAGATCACTAATCATATTTCTAGTCATGATAGTCATAGAATTCACCAAGACACACCATGCAATATACACTTTATTCAACATACAGAAAATGATGGTTTTCTAGACTTATATTTTCTTCCATATGGCTCAAAGTTGTGATAATTCTTTAAATAATCATATGTAAAGCAACACATAATCCTACCAGTGAATAAATGTGTGTCTTGTTATTATTTTCTGACATCCTTCAAAACAATAACGATAAAATAATGGAAAAGGATTTATTTTCTTTAAAATTATTTTTTCCACAAGAAGAGATAATATATTTTATCTTGAAATATCTTGTTCCACAAGAAGAGTTAATATTTTCTATCACAATCATTAAAAAGACTGCTATACTATGTACTATTCAGAAAAGCCAAGGTTTTTTTTGTATTAAAAAAGCATAACTTTTAGAATGCTTACAAAAATAATTTAATATTTGAAAATCTCAAATTTTGAATTTTAGATAATATGCAGTTGGCATATATTGCACAACTTATCTTAGTGTTTAACACAACTTGCTGAGTTCTAATTAAATAATTTTAAGTTCTTTTGAAAAGCAAGATAGAAATAATTAGTTTTAATTTGACAATTTTTAAAGTGAGAATATTTTAGTTATAATATTTTGATATATAATAATAAATCAGTACATAATATATTATATGTTATATGTAATATACTAATAAATATAATAATAAAGTCATGCTCTTCCTGAAAAATAATAGTTTGGTCATATTTATCTTAAATAGTAAAATAATTGTAACAAAATATGTCTCTAATTTATATATATCCTGACTGTGAGTCAATAGAAAAAATGATTGTTGACATTAAATTGTTCACCAATGAAAAGATACATTATGTCTGCTTTTACATGTTTGGGATATTATCCAGTCATTAAACTGCTTTATGTGAAAAAATAGGCTCCTATGCTCAATTGTCAGAACCAAAGCTGAGAAGGTTGAGATGTAATTCCAGTGAAGAAGACAAAACAAATTAAGAAAAACAGAACTTTAGCCCTCGCTGGCTGACCTTCCTAGAGAGTGCCCAGGGAGCTTCAGATCAGTGAGAGATACTGTCTCACTGATGAAATAAAGGTAGATACCAGCACTCCCCAAATAGTCTTCAGTGTTTCAAGACTTTTGTCCATAGCTACTCACGTGAGTCTGTTTGACAATATGATCTTCCATGCTCCTTTGCCAATACCTGGACCTTCTTGCTCACTACTTTAAGAATACTTGGATATGAAGTAAGAAATGTATAGTCACAGATTTTTATTTAATTTTTTTGTGTTTCATTGATTGCCCTCAGTTCCCTTATCATGTAATTTTCTCAGAATGTTCTTCCATATATATATTATACAATCCTAATCTTTAGTACTGTCCTCTTTTCTCTCATGGTTCAGATTGTGTTTGGAAAACAACTTTCTGTGCTTTGAATATATGAATACACTGATTCACATAATACCATCATGAATGTACTTTTATCCATGTGAAGGGGGTATAAAGCCCAGTTTTGTTGCAATGAGGTTTAAAATGCATAATATGTTTTGAATTCCTTGCATGGACTTAATCTGTGAGCATTATTTAATCACTTCCATTCTTAAAAATATATTTATCTGTTCCATATAGGTGATGAAAAACTTTTATTGAGAGGGGGGCTAGTGAGAGCTCATGATGTACATGGGTATCATGATAAACATGATGCGAGAGAGAATATGCTGGACATAGGGACAAGGTCATGTAATCTGTTTAATTAGACTTCATGAAGTCTGTCTAATATCTCTCCTTGCCACCCTTTTATACTAGATTCACCTAGAATTGCTTTTCATTCTAAGATATTGCTTTATCTTAAGTGCTATTGCCTCTTTTTCAGTTTTTTCATTTAGGTGTAATATTTATTGTTTTCTATTGCTTGGTTTTCCATTTTAATTATATATCATAGTTCTCCATTTGAACATTCTTTGGATATTCATAAGTGAAATATCTGTTAGATACCTGTTTTATCCATCTCTTCCTAAAATTCAGATGGATTTTTTATCTCCATCTGAATAGTATGTTGATATCATAGATGAAGGGTTCAATAGATCTTTTGACATATTGAAATGTTCTATTCATTAAAATTAGTTCTATACTAATTTTAATAATATGAGACAATGTACTCTGAAAGTCATAATACAATATTGGAAGTTGATATTTTTCCTTTTCATTCTTATTATTGACCACAGAAAGTATTATTTCTAACTCATAAAAGATTACTTCACATTATGTAAAGAAATTTGATATTGAAATTGACTTAATGCCATTAGAATCTACCAAAACACGTTTTCAAATAATGTATTTAAAATGTAAGCACTTTCATGGGAGATGGAAAAGTCTCCATACTTAAGAGTGCATTTCTGATGTTATATAGGAATAGAGTTTAATTACCAGTCATCACATGGCAGCTCACAATTATCCTTGAGACAGATCCAATTATCCTCAGGAGATCCAATTTCTCTGCTGGATTCTTCAGGTATGAGTTAACCAAGTAATTTACATACATACTTCCAGATAATGTCTATATGTGTAAATTAATACATTAGTTTAGCAATATCTAAAATACTATTAATTACATAATTAATGTTATATTGTACTGTTACTGTAGAAGTGTATCATAAATAAAACCATAAGTTACTTTCTTTATTTAACAAATAGAATGTAGGATTTCTTAAAATCCACATTTCAGTGATTCTCCTTGTGGCATTGCAAAGAGCACACAAAAGAGACCTTCCTGCTTGTCCTTGAGCCACATCCTGATGAATTCTGTTGCCTCATAGAGTTTAGATTGGAACCTGCTCCTTTGGAGAAAAGATCACTGGGTTCACCAGTGCCTTGCGAGAATAATATTTGCATCAATATGCATGTTCCTGGCATGTTTCTTAGCCTCTCATGTAACTATAAATTAAATTTTATTTTTGATGAAAATTTTCATTGATGTTAGTTTTTAAACTGGTTGCACAGTAAATGATTAGTGATTGCAATTTAATTCTCCCTCCTAATTTTTTTCTCACATTGAATATGTATAGCATATACCTACAATATGCAGCCTATGATGCCAAAATTGTATTCAAAGAAGAACGGAGACAAAGAGTTTACAGAGGTTGGCAGGGTAGTCAAAACCTGACCTAAACATGCAGGATGGATAGGGGTGAAGTTCTGGGCCTTCAGCAGAAATATAAATCTCACTGAGAAAAGAGAAGAGAGAAATACTCCAATTTGACTTAGGTAGCCAATGAGGAGATTCACAGCTCTTTTGTTCCATGATTTTTCCATATTCAGTGCTGTATTTAAATACTCTTTTTTATGTTTTTTTATTCGATATATTTTTTATTTACATTTCCAATGGTTTCCCCTTTTCTAGCCCCCCACTCCCCAAAAGTCCCATAAGCCCCTTCTCTCCCCCTGTCCTCCCACCTACCCCTTCCCACTTCCCCGTTCTGGTTTTGCAGAATACTGCTTCACTGAGTCTTTCCAGAACAAGGGGCCACTCCTCCGTTCCTCTTGTGCCTCATTTGATGTGTGGATTATGTTTTGGGTACCCCAGTTTTCTAGGTTAATATCCACTTATTAGTGAGTGCATACCATGATTCATCTTTTGAGTCTGGGTTACCTCACTTAGTATGATGTTCTCCAGCTCCATCCATTTGCCTAAGAATTTCATGAATTCATTGTTTCTAATGGCTGAATAGTACTCCATTGTGTATATATACCACATTTTTTGGCATCCACTCTTCTGTTGAGGGATACCTGGGTTCTCTTAATGATCTCAGATCAAAAACTTCACCTTGTTCCAGCATTTAGATGTGTGGAATCAAATAACAGTAGTTCTGTTTTCCAAAAGGTCTGATTAGAATAAAGCATTTTATATGTCTAAATATAGAGAACATTTATGTGCTATTACTTATATTTATTCTTAATGTTTTTGTGCCAGAGATCCTTACTAACACAATTTTTAAATGGCTTACATTATTAATATATTATTGTAAGTACATCATGTTGCTTAAATTAAGAAAAGCATACCCAAGGCTTTCAGTCTAGATTCTGGGTAACTAAATAAGCATCAAGCAGAATTTGGAGTTTCATGTCAACTTGACACATACTGGAGTTATCACAGAGAAAGGGGCCCCCTTGAGAAAAAGCTTCCATGAGATCCAGCTGTGAGACATTTTCTCAATTGGTGATCAAAAGTAGGACGGCCCATTGTGGGCAATACCATCCCTGGGCTGGTAGTCCTGGGTTCTTTAAGAAAGCAAGCTAAACATCTTTAAAAATGCTCAACTTTATTAGTCATCAGGGAAATGCAAATCAAAACAACCCTGAGATTTCACCTTACACCAGTCAGAAAGGCTAAGATTAAAAACTCAGGAGACAGCAGGTGTTGGCAAGGATGTGGAGAAAGAGGAACACTCCTCCACTGCTGGTGAGGTTGCAAATTGGTACAACCACTCTGGAAATCAGTCTGGCAGTTCCTCAGAAAACTGGGAACCTCACTCCTAGAAGATCCTGCTGTACCACTCCTGGGCATATAAACCAGAGGATTCCCCAGCATGTAATAAGGATATATGCTCCACTATGTTCATAGCAGCCCTATTTATAATATCCAGAAGCTGGAAAGGACCCAGGTATCCCTCAACAGAAGAATGGATAAAAAAAAATGTGGTATATATACACAATGGAGTACTATTCAGCCATTAGAAACAATGAATTCATGAAATTCTTAGGCAAATGGTTGGAGCTGGAGAACATCACACTAAGTGAGGTAAGCCAGACTCAAAAGATGATTCATGGTATGCACTCACTAATAAGTGGATATTAGCCTGGAAAACTGGAATACCCAAAACATAATCCATACATCAAATGAGGTACAAGAAGAATGGAGGAGTGGCCCCTGCTTCTGGAAAGACTCACTGTAGCAGTATAAGGCAAAACCAGAACAGGGAAGTGGGAAGGAGTGGGTGGGAGAATAGGGTGAGGGAAGGGGGCTTATGTGACTTTCAGGGAGTGGGGGACCAGAAAAGGGGAAATCATTTGAAATGTAAATAAAAAATATATCGAATGAAATTAAAAAAAATTAAAAAAAAAAGAAAGCTAAGAAAGCTGGTCCTTCTACAAGGTGGCTGTCTTCCTCAGCTAATTCAACTACAGGGCTCAGAATCTTCTGTCAATTGGTTGGGTGCCAATATCTGCCTCTGACTATTTCATCTGCTTGTTGGTTTTTTTGTTTTGTTTTGTTTTGTTTTTTTGGAGGGCAAACATGATAGGTGTCTTTTTTTTAGTGCTGCATAACTTCAATAAGTGTCAGGATTTGGGACGTCCTCTTGAGCTGGATTTCACTTTGGGCCTTTTCCTCAACCTCCTCTCCATTTCCGTCCATGAAGTTCTTTCATACAGGAACAGTTATGGGTCAGAGTTGTGACTATGGGATGGAAACCCCCTCCCTCACTTGATGTCCTGTGTTTCTGCTGGAGGTGGACTCTATAAGTTCCCTCTCCCTACTTTCCTGCAATTCATCTAAGGTCTCTCCCTTTGAGTTCTGAGATTCTCTCACCTCCCAGGTCTCTGGTGTATCCTGGAGGGTCCCCCAACCTCCTAAATTCTGAGATTGCCTCTTTCCATTCTTTCTGCTGTTTCACAGGGCTTAAGTCCTTTTGCCCAGCCCAATACAAGATCTGGTTCCCCTTTTGCCCATCCCTGGCCACTTTATACCCAGGTCCCTCCCTCCCTATTTTGATTGCTTTCTTCAATTAACCTGGACCTCTGAAATCTCTCAGACACTGGACCACCAACCAGGCAGCATAAACCAGCTAATATGAGCCCCCCAACACATATACAGCTGCTGGGACTGGGTTCAATTAGAGAAGATGCACTTAACCCTCAGGAGACTGGAAGTCATGGATTTTAGAGGGTTGGTGGGGTGGAGCATGAGGGATGGGGACATCCTCATGGAGACAAGGCCAGGGAGGAGGTGTGAAATGTGGAACAACCAGAGGATGGACTGAGAGGGGAATACCATTTGAAATGTAAAATAAATAAATAAATAAATGAATGAATAATTAAATTAATTAATTTAAAAATTATTCACAAAAAGAAAGAAAGAAAGCTGAACAAGCTAATAAGTCACATCCCTCTATGGCCTCTGCATCAGCTCCTGCTTCCCAACCTGCTTGAGTTCCAGTCCTGACTTTGGTGATTAACAGCAATGTGGAAGTATATGCCAAATAAACCTTTTCCTCCCCAACTTGTTTCTTAATCATGATGTTTGTGCAGGAATAGAAACCCTGAGTAAGACAGAGGTCATTCTTTTTTTTTTTTTTTTTTTTTTTTTTTTTTTTAACATTTTATTTTTTTTTTATTATTCGATATAATTTATTTACATTTCAAATGATTTCCCCTTTTCTAGCCCCCCCACTCCCCGAAAGTCCCGCAAGCCCCCTTCTCTTCCCCTGTCCTCCCACCCACCCCTTCCCACTTCCCCGTTCTGGTTTTGCTGAATACTGTTTCACTGAGTCTTTCCAGAACCAGGGGCCACTCCTCCTTTCTTCTTGTACCTCATTTGATGTGTGGATTATGTTTTGGGTATTCCAGTTTTCTAGGTTAATATCCACTTATTAGTGAGTGCATACCATGATTCACCTTTTGAGTCTGGGTTACCTCACTTAGTATGATATTCTCTAGCTCCATCCATTTGCCTAAGAATTTCATGAATTCATTGTTTCTAATGGCTGAATAGTACTCCATTGTGTAGATATACCACATTTTTTGCATCCACTCTTCTGTTGAGGGATACCTGGGTTCTTTCCAGCATCTGGCAATTACAAATAGGGCTGCTATGAACATAGTAGAACATGTATCCTTATTACATGGTGGGGAGTCTTCTGGGTATATGCCCAGGAGTGGTATAGCAGGATCTTCTGGAAGTAAGGTGCCCAGTTTTCGGAGGAACCGCCAGACTGATTTCCAGAGTGGTTGTACCAATTTGCAACCCCACCAGCAGTGGAGGAGTGTTCCTCTTTCTCCACACCCTCTCCAACACCTGCTGTCTCCTGAATTTTTAATCTTAGCCATTCTGACTGGTGTAAGATGAAATCTTAGGGTTGTTTTGATTTGCATTTCCCTAATGACTAATGAAGTTGAGCATTTTTTAAGATGCTTCTCCGCCATCCGAAGTTCTTCAGGTGAGAATTCTTTGTTTAACTCTGTACCCCATTTTTTAATAGGGTTGTTTGGTTTTCTGGAGTCTAACTTCTTGAGTTCTTTATATATATTGGATATTAGCCCTCTATCTGATGTAGGATTTGTGAAGATCTTTTCCCAATTTGTTGGTTGCCGATTTGTCCTCTTGATGGTGTCCTTTGCCTTACAGAAACTTTGTAATTTTATGAGGTCCCATTTGTCAATTCTTGCTCTTAGAGCATACGCTATTGGTGTTCTGTTCAGAAACTTTCTCCCTGTACCGATGTCCTCAAGGGTCTTCCCCAGTTTTTTTTCTATTAGCTTCAGAGTGTCTGGCTTTATGTGGAGGTCCTTGATCCATTTGGATTTGAGCTTAGTACAAGGAGACAAGGATGGATCAATTCGCATTCTTCTGCATGCTGACCTCCAGTTGAACCAGCACCATTTGTTGAAAAGGCTATCTTTTTTCCATTGGATGTTTTCAGCCTCTTTGTCGAGGATCAAGTGGCCATAGGTGTGTGGGTTCATTTCTGGATCTTCAATCCTGTTCCATTGATCCTCCTGTCTGTCACTGTACCAATACCATGCAGTTTTTAACACTATTGCTCTGTAGTATTGCTTGAGGTCAGGGATACTGATTCCCCCAGATTTCCTTTTGTTGCTGAGAATAGTTTTAGCTATCCTGGGTTTTTTGTTGTTCCAGATGAATTTGATAATTGCTCTTTCTAGCTCTGTGAAGAATTGAGTTGGGATTTTGATGGGTATTGCATTGAATCTGTATAGTGCTTTAGGCAAAATGGCCATTTTAACTATATTGATTCTGCCGATCCATGAGCATGGGAGGTTTTCCCATTTTTTGAGGTCTTCTTCCATTTCCTTCTTCAGAGTCTTGAAGTTCTTGTCATACAGATCTTTCACATGTTTGGTAAGAGTCACCCCAAGATACTTTATACTGTTTGTGGCTATTGTGAAGGGGGTCATTTCCCTAATTTCTTTCTCAGCCTGCTTATCCTTTGAGTATAGGAAGGCCACTGATTTGCTTGAGTTGACTTTATAACCTGCCACTTTGCTGAAGTTGTTTATCAGCTGTAGGAGCTCTCTAGTGGAGTTCTTTGGGTCACTTAGGTAGACGATCATGTCGTCTGCAAATAATGATAGTTTGACTTCTTCCTTTCCAATTTGTATCCCTTTGACCTCCTTATGTTGTCGAATTGCCCGAGCTAGTACCTCAAGTACAATATTGAAAAGATAAGGAGAAAGGGGGCAGCCTTGTCTGGTCCCTGATTTCAGTGGGATTGCTTCAAGTTTCTCTCCATTTAGTTTGATGCTGGCTACCGGTTTGCTGTATATTGCTTTTACTATGTTTAGGTATGGGCCTTGAATTCCTGTTCTCTCCAAGACTTTAAGCATGAAGGGATGCTGAATTTTGTCAAATGCTTTTTCAGCATCCAATGAAATGACCATGTGGTTTTGTTCTTTGAGTTTGTTTATGTAGTGGATTGTATTGATGGATTTCCGTATATTGAACCAACCCTGCATTCCTGGGATAAAGCCTACTTGATCATGGTGGATGATCGTTTTGATGTGTTCTTGGATTCGGTTGGCA
The DNA here is from genome assembly GCF_947179515.1 of Apodemus sylvaticus. Classification (NCBI taxonomy): domain Eukaryota; kingdom Metazoa; phylum Chordata; class Mammalia; order Rodentia; family Muridae; genus Apodemus; species Apodemus sylvaticus. Next base: position 49,620,674 of record NC_067489.1, read on the forward strand.
AGAATTTTATTGAGTATTTTTGCATCGATGTTCATAAGGGAAATTGGTCTGAAGTTCTCTTTCTTTGTTGGATCTTTGTGTGGCTTTGGTATCAGCGTAATTGTGGCTTCGTAGAAGGAATTGGGTAATGTTCCTTCTGTTTCTATTTTGTGGAATAGTTTGAAGAGTATTGGTGTTAACTCTTCTTTGAAGGTCTGGTAGAATTCTGCACTGAAGCCATCTGGTCCTGTGCTTTTTTTGGTTGGAAGACTTTCTATGACTCCTTCTATTTCTTTAGGCATTATGGGACTGTTTAGATGGTCTATTTGGTCCTGATTTAATTTTGGTATTTGGTATCTGTCAAGGAAATTGTCCATTTCCTCCAGATTCTCCAGTTGTGTTGAGTATAGGCTCTTGTAGTAGGATCTGATGATTTTTTGGATTTCCTCAGTTTCCGTTGTTATATCTCCCTTTTCATTTCTAAGTTTGTTAATTTGGATACTTTCTCTGTGCCCTTTGGTCATTCTGGCTAAGGGTTTATCTATCTTGTTGATTTTCTCAAAGAACCAGCTCCTGGTATTGTTGATTTTTTGTATGGTTCTCTTTGTTTCTACTTGATTGATTTCGGCCCTGAGTTTGATGATTTCCTGCCTTCTACTCCTCCTGGGCGAAATAGCTTCTTTTTGTTCCAGGGCTTTCAGGTGTGTCATTAAGCTGGTAATGTATGCTCTCTCCATTTTCTTTTTGGAGGCACTCAGGGCTATGAGTTTTCCTCTTAGCACTGCTTTCATTGTGTCCCATAGATTTGGGTATGTTGTGTTTTCATTTTCATTGTGTTCTAAAAAGTCTTTAATTTCTTTCTTTATTTCTTCCTTGACCAAGGTATCATTGAGTAGAGTATTGTTCAGTTTCCACGTGTATGTGGGCTTTCTGTTGTTTCTGTTGCTATTGAAGACCACTTTTACTCCATAGTGATCAGATAGGAGGCATGGGATTAGTTCGATCTTCTTATATTTGTTGAGGTCTGTCTTGTGACCAATTATATGGTCGATTTTGGAGAAGGTACCATGAGGTGCTGAGAAAAAGGTATATTCTTTTGTTTTAGGATAGAATGTTCTATATATATCTGTTAAATCTAATTGGTCCAAAGCTTCAATTAGTTTCATTGTGTCCCTGTTTAGTTTCTGTTTTCCTGATCGGTCCATTGAGGAAAGTGCAGTGTTGAAGTCACCCACAATTATTGTGTTAGGTGCAATGTGTGCTTTTAGTTTTAATAAAGTTTCTTTTACAAAAGAGGGTGCCCTTACATTTGGGGCATAGATGTTCAGGATTGTCAGTTCTTCTTTTTGTATTTTTCCTTTGACCAGCAAGAAGTGTCCCTCAGGGTCTCTTTTGATGACTTTGGGTTGAAAGTCAATTTTATCTGATATTAAAATGGCTACTCCAGCTTGTTTCCTGAGACCATTTGCTTGTAAAATTGTCTTCCAGCCTTTTACTCTAAGGTAGTGTTTGTCTTTGACCCTGAGGTGTGTTTCCTGTAAGCAGCAAAATGTAGGGTCCTGTTTACGTATCCAGTCAGTTAGTCTGTGTCTTTTTATTGGGGCATTAAGTCCATTGATGTTAAGAGATATTAAGGAATAGTGATTGTTACTTCCTATCATTTTTGACGTTATTTTTTAAATTTGAATGCTTAACTTCTTTTGGGTTTGATGAAAGGTTACTATCTTGCTTTTTCCAGGGTGAAGTTTCCCTCCTTGTATTGGTGTTGTCCTCCTATTATCCGTTTTAGGGCCGGGTTTGTGGATAGATATTGGGTAAACTTGGTTTTGTCATGAAATATCTTAGTTTCTCCATCTATGGTGATTGAGAGTTTTGCTGGATATAGTAGTTTTGGTTGGCATTTGTGTTCTCTTAGAGTCTGCATGAGATCTGCCCAGGACCTTCTAGCCTTCATAGTCTCAGGTGAAAAGTCTGCTGTGATTCTGATAGGTCTTCCTTTATATGTTACTTGGCCTTTTTCTCTTACTGCCTTTAGTATTCTTTCTTTGTTTAGAACATTTGGTGTTTTGATTATTATGTGACGGGAAGTATTTCTGTTCTGGTCCAGTCTGTTTGGAGTTCTGTAGGCTTCTTGTATATTCATGGGCATCTCTCTCTTTAGGTTAGGGAAGTTTTCTTCCATAATTTTATTGAAGATATTTGCTGGCCCTTTAAGTTGTAAATCTTCACTCTCCTCTATGCCTATAATCCTTAGGTTTGGTCTTCTCATTGTGTCCTGGATTTCCTGGATATTTTGGGTTACAAGCTTTTTGCATTTTGCATTTTCTTTAACTGTTGAGTCCATGGTTTCTATGGAATCTTCAGCATCTGAGATTCTTTCTTCTATCTCTTGTATTCTGTTGTTGATATTTGTATCTCTGTCCCCTGATTTCTTCCCAAGGCTTTCTATCTCCAAAGTTGTCTCCCTTTGAGTTTTCTTAGTTGTTTCTACTTCTGATTTTAGATCCTGGATGGTTTTGCTTAGCTCCTTCACTTGCATGTTTGTGTTTTCCTGTAATTCTTTAAGAGATTTTTGTGTTCTCTCTTTCATGAGCTCAGCCTGTTGACCAAAGTTCTCCTGTATTTCTTTAAGAGATTTTTGTGTTTCGTCTTTCATGACCTCAGCCTGTTGAGCAAAGTTCTCCTGTATTTCTTTAAGTGTTTTTTGCATTTCCTCCTTGTTGGCTTTTGTATTCTCCTGGATTTCTTTCAATGATTTTTGTGTTTCCCTTGCAAGGGCTTCTACCTTTTGATCCATTGTCTCCTGAATTTCTTTATGTATGACCTTCATGTGTTCCTGTACCAGCATCATGACCAGTGATTTTAAATCCAAATCTTGTTTTACTGGTGTGATGGGGTATCCAGGACATGTTGGTAGAGGAGAATTGGGTTCAGATGTTGCCATATTGCCTTGATTTCTGTTAGTGACGTTCCTGCGTTTGCCTTTTGCCATCTAGATCTCACTGGTGTTAGTTTATCTTGTCAGTGCTGGACTCACCAGTGCAAGCTGCCCCTTCCCAGTTGGCCTCTGGTGCACAGCTTACCTCCTGCACTGCTTGTAGACAGTGTGCTGCTGCCCAGGCTGTTCAGATCCCAAAGCAGGCACCCGAAGGCTCCCGCTGGGGCCCGCTGGATTCACTGGAGCACACTGACTTCTCCCAGCTGGCCGCCCGGAAGCCCAGCTAGCCACTTGCAGGACTTGGAGATGTAATGCTGCCGCCCAGACTGATCTGGATCTCAGTCTGTCCGATTCCTGGAGTACGGAACCAAGATGGATCCTCCTCTCCTGACTGGTGGGAGGCCGAGTTCTGAAGTGGCCTCCGTGCAGGAAAGGCGCCGCACAACTGCAGCTGCTTGCTGTCCGGCTGGTCAGCGAAGGTCAGTGGTCGTGGGCGCAGGGCCTAACTGGTCCCTGTGACGCCTTGGTTCCACTGCTGATGGCCCTTCAGCTGGAGCAGCCACTGCTGCCGCTGCTGCTGCCGCCGCCGCCGCCGGCCGATCTCAAAAGACCAGAGGTCATTCTTATTGTTGATCTGTGTATTACTTGGTCTGCCCAGTCAGTTTATTTTATATGTCTTATCTGTGCAAATGTTAGCAAATACTATTTAAGTAATTAATTCCATGTTAATTAATGGATCCTGGTTGACAGCCTGATAATGCCACATGGTAGAATCCATTAAATGTTGTATTTCCCCTTGAAATGTACTCAATCAGCAGGTGGTCCATATGTATTGCACTTCTTCCCAGCTATTTCCTCCATTTATAAGGAAATACATCTAAATCTTATATAATCTTTCCACTCATTCCACTGCCCCCAATTAAAGATGTAAGAGTACACAGTTAACTGCTTTGGATACAGCCACAGTCAGCCACTTTGTTGTATATAATATGAATAAAAACAAAGTTGTAATATTAAGAACCAGTCCAATTAGGGATGTCTCCTTACTATAGCAAAGCCTAATGAAAAATTATTTTTTTACAAAATGTTTCTGATTAATGAACTATAAAAAACTACTCTGTAGAATAAGCAATTTGAATACTAAACAGCATCACTCTATCAGGGACAATACTTGATACACTAAAATTCTTCCTAATTATTCTAAACTAAAAGAAAGAAAATGACAGATAATTATTCTCTTTGCTTGTGATGTTTGTGATTATTGATGAAACTCTCTGGTCATGTATAAAATGTTGTTTCCTCTGTAAATGTATCGCATAGGGACATAATGCATTATTCTATAAAATGTAATGGCTTTTCATATTTAACATTACAGAGGCTCATCTTTTCTTGATTTGTGATGTCTAAATTGGTGAGTATTGAGTATTATTCAATTTTTCCTTTTACTGCCTTGCTCTATTTATCTATTGCTGTATAAATACCACACTATTTTTATTTTATTGAGATTAAGATTTTCTTCACTGTTTGAAGGTACCATTCATTGAAGATTTTCAGTAACCAAATAGACATTGTGATGTTTAAGAATTCAAACACACACACACACACACACACACACACACACACACACACAGCTTCTGAAATATTAGAAAAAAAACTGTTTATTTTGTGAATTAATTGGCACACCAGCCACATGTAAATTGACATCAATCACTGCAAAGACAAATCACAACAGGGGGCTTAGCTTCCACCATGCTCCTGTCTCTCCAGATGCTCAACTCCTTCATAAATGTGCTGATATTGTTAATGACACCTTCATTTAAATTACTTTCACGAGTTGGATATTGCTACTATAAAGAATGTATTTTGTAGTTTGATAAATATTTAGAAATTTTGGGACTTTTTCAAATTTATGCTCTTTTGAATATTTACCTCATACCTCTGCTTTGAGAAGTAGATAGGCTCATCTTCAAACAATAATTCTCAGATGTTGGTGAAAATATCAACAATCTTCATCTTTTTAATTCTATGATCAAAACAGCTGGGGAAATGCATGCTAACACACTCAGTGGTAAGAGGATAAATGTCTGGAACTATATGTAAATAAGAAGTATACTTAGCACATAACAATATAAAGCTCTGCTATTGCTTAAATTTCCAATACTAATAATGCACTATTTAGTTAAAATAAACATTTCCTCTTAATCTTCAATGATAATTGATTTAAAATGTCTTAATAAATATTTAATTAAAAATGTGTTTTTAATGAAGAGTGGAATCAAATATATCCAGGCTATTATCTTAGCCCAGTACTTAGCTGAGGTTAAAGACTAGTTTTCGTTTCTTAATAATATGAGAAAATGTATCTTGCAAGTCCTAATACAAATATTGGAAGTTAATAATTTACTTTTCATGTTTATTTTCTACCACCCAAACTTTACTTCTACCTGATAAAACACTACTCCATCACATTATACAATGCAGCCAGATATTTTAAAAAATGATTTAATGTCATTAGAATCTTCTAAAACACATATTTTCAATTTTATTTTTGGACTCAGTGTCAAATAATATAATATAAAGGCTTGATTTATCTGTAACTGTAATAATAACAAATAAAATAAAGTAGCTATGATACAGTCTATGGCTTTTCAGTCATTTTCCCAAACAAGAACGATTTACCCTATTTAACATCTGTGTATACACATGGGCACAATTATTACTATTCCTAATTTAATCTGGCAGGTGACGTGCAAAGACCCTGTTAGTTTTTTGGGTTTTTTTAAATGCTTTTTTTCTAAGTGAAAATGTAGTTCAGAATTAGGTGGAAATTGATATCAGGCAGCAGATGTTATTTTCAGGGCAGTATTAAAATAAATTTGTCAAAATGCATAATACTGTAGAGAGTTCAACTAAGGACTCTTATTTTTCTTAGTTGTCTTTAAAGTAGAAATCACATCAACCTTTAATGTCTTGTCCAAATAATAAGGTATAAAGATATCAAAGGCATATTGACTAGAGATAAGAAGCATTACAAATTCAGTTTAGATGGGTAACTTTAACACTCATGATCCCAACAGAATAATGTCAAGATAAAATAGCTAGTAATTTCAAATGAATATACAACATTAGTTAGCCATGTCTTCTTTAGTCTTATTCTACAATTGTCATTAAATAGAGCTCTATTTTGTGAGTAGGGCAATTGTAGCAAATTTGTGTCAAAATTACTACCCATGTGGTTGCTAAGTTGTAGATGTATCCCCAATGAATTTCTGTTTGATAAAACTCCAGTAATAACTGAGGTTCCTGTTCTTATCACTTTACAGCTTTGGTAACATCTTGTACTGTTACTATCTTTGCATGAATAAAGATGAAAATTGATGGAATCATTTAGAGTCTATGTTAAATGCAAGTGCCAAAGATAACAAAGGTAATAGAAATAACACATTGAAGGAGCTATTCCAGAAAATTGCAGACAGCAAATGGATTCAAACTAGCCAAAGTGCAATTTTTAACTTCTAAACAAACACTGAACATGTGCAGAGCTTGGCTCTGGCTTCCTGAAAGCTTATGCTTGTGAGAGGGTTTGCCTATAATGCTGACACTTGCTAACTTTCTTCAATTGTTACCTAGAGGGAGCATTTTGATAAAGGTAAATGGAACATCCACTCTGCCTCAATAAGGGAAACTGATAACTAAGGTCTGGACAGCTGAGACCAGCAGGGTGCTCCTACTGAATTCAGATTCATTGATTTTCCTCTTTCACAGGAAGATGCCATTCTGTTCGCTGTCAAAACCTTTGCTTCTAACCCATGTAGGTGCATGCGTCGTGGGAAGAAAAGACACACTGCCACTATTCAGATGCTTGAGAATATCTTGTTCCTTTATTCGGACAAGAGTTTTGGAAGAAATTTTAGCCTTCATTCAAACTACAATGTTAAATAAGTATTCTTTAAAGACTCCTGTAAATAAATTGGTTGATTAACACTAATGAAAATGCTTTCATTCAAATATATTAATTTTCTATCTTCAAAATTTTCCTTTTCAAAATGCTAGCAAATCCTTATTATATTGTATACATTTTTCCCCTGTAGTTCTAGAGAATACTTACAATGAGAGAAAAAGGAAGATAGAGAATAAATGCAAGGTGATGGGGTAAGAAGAAGGGAGAAAAGGCAGATCTAACTGAACATATAGTAAATGACGAGGAAAAGAGATGCATCCAGAGAGTCAAACACAATATCAACATCCAGAATCCTGGGACAGCAAGATTCCCTACATCACAGATTTTCTCTAACAGAATGCTTAATAACCTTCATCTAAAGGAATATATACAAACAATAAAACAAACACCAAAATAAATAAGAGAAAAAGCATATATTAAAGCTTATCTCATAAATTAAAATTGAATAAAAACTGGAAGACAGAAATGAAGGCAGGAATAGCTCCCATTATACCCCACAGGCTCTTCTTCAATTATCAGAATTTCAAAGATGTATTTTACATTTATTTTACCAACATGAGTTTATAATTATTTTATCAATGAAAATAGATTTTTTTCCCAATACAATGAATGTATCTAAGCCAGTCTCTCTTCTCTCAAGTCTTTCCCCCCTCCACATTCCCATCTACCAAATCTAATCTATCTTCTCCATTTCTCCCTCAGAAAAGACCAGGCCTCTGACAGTCAACAACCAAGCTAAACAAAACAAGATACAGAAACCCAAGGCATAGGCCTCCATATCTATAATGGACAAAGACAACTCAATATCATCCTGGATCTGTGAGCATGAAGGCAGTTTGTTTAAGAAGTATACAGAATGCTCAAAAAAAAAATCTGAATCACAGTTTATTAGTCTTTTAAAATATAGTCAGGCTCATGTTACCAAAGAGATACTCATTTTTCAGGCATACCACTTCCAAATAATAAAAATAACTGTTAATTCACATTAAAATCTCATGGAAGGCAAAAAAGAATCTCAGCAGAATATCATTCAGATATATAGTATAACTACCCCCGATCAGTGTACCTCTAATGTTTTGTATCTTCGAGGACAGTTATTCTAAAATTAGATTTTGAATGCAATCACCATGGAATCTTATTGAAGCTTACATATGGTGGAGTGTTTCTAAGTTGGTGCCTGAGAATCAGCATTTCAGACAAAACCCTTGGTAATATTTAGGCTGTTGTATCTGAAAAACATTTCAGAACAGAAAAGGTTTATGCATTCTATCTCATAAAATCCATGAAATTATATAATATTCTTGGAGGGAAATATAGAACTAGGGCCTCCATTCTTCTCATTGGTCATAACAAGAGGTACAGAATCATGATTTTGCTATTTTATTTTGCATTTCCATAAAGGCTTATAGCTAATATTCTTTGGTTCATGAGAAGAGTCCTCAGTCAAACTTGATCATAAGAATTCAGATATTATTTATGGTCAATTTTCTCTACAGCTATCTCTGTCACTTACCATTGATATAACCTAAAATGAATTCTTTTGAAAAGTTCATAACTTCCTGCAATAGTACATCAAAGAATTTGCTTCAACTCTATGGAAACTTTACAAAGATAGGGAAATAAAAGCAAATTACCTTCTGGAAAGTTTTGTGGACCAAATTAGAGTGATCTATCAACTCTTGAAATTTTTGATTAGGGAAGGTGGTTCCCTGACATCCCAGTGTGACTGCGAGGTTGGGCAGTGAGGAATAAACATCATTTTATTGCAGTGCAAAACTTTATTTATGTGTTGAGGGTAAAGTTGAGTGAGGATATTGCTTTTGCTTTGGATCAGTAGAAAGGCATAATCTTCTGTACTCACAGTGTACCAGTTGCTTCCGATCTACCACTGTCAGATATTTCCTGCCAGCCATCCTAGTAGTATAGTGGCCCTTGGAAAGGAGTCACAGCTACTGTCAACACGGAGTCCGTTTCCTGACTCCTGTGGTTGCCCTTTCCAACATGCCAAAGAATAAAGGCAAAGGCAAAAAATGGGCGAAGAGGTAAAAATGAAAATGAATCTGAGAAAAGTGAGTTGGCTTTTAAAGAGGATGTGCAAGAATATGCTCAGTTAATCAAAATGCTGGGATACAGACATTTGGAAGTGATGTGTTTTGATAGTACAAGGAGGCAGTGCCACATAAGAGGAAAGTTGAGAAAAATGGTTTGGAAAATCAGACATTATATTGATTGGTCTATGAGACTATCAAGATAACAAAGCTGATGCAATCTTAAAGTATAGTGCAGATGAAGCAAGACTGAAGGCCTATGGAGAACTTCCAGAACATGCTAAAACCAATGAAACAGACTCATTTGGTTCTGGGAATGATGATAAATGCCAGTTTGGTGATATTGAAGATGATGATGAAGACATTGACAATTACTTAACCTGACCTAAGCATGTTACTTTCTAAGTTCGCTGAAAATAGCTCTACACACCTGGCATTTTGACCTTCAGCTGTTAAGTAAAACTTCATTTGGTATGCGCATGACTTGCTAATTCAAATTGATGAAATGTTGAAATATCTTATTTCTTTGAAAACCAAAGATGTTGAGTTATCTTAAGTGAGAAGTTAACACTTTATGCTGATGGATATAATTGAACTTAGAGCACAGCAGTGTGCACTGTTAAGAGACTGCCTTTGCATTTGTGATGCTTCATTTCTGGCACAGGAGTAGTTTGTGTCAGAGTTCTGCCCAGTGACCATCATAGGCTGAAGTCAGTCCTGGTCTAGATCACCTGCTCCAGGCATTTATATTCTATCTAGTCATCTGGCTGTGTTTGAGACTTCTCAGCAGACTAACAGATATGTAAGGCTGCATTTGGAGTAAGAGAGAATGTGGCTACAGTTGTATTTATGGAGTCATCCCATTTTATACTTTCATGTTCTATACATAAGTTGTTGCCACCCATAAAAAGGTATCTTACAGTGCAGTTTTAAATCACATGGGTAGCAATTTTGAGTATTAAAACTTAGTCATTGCAGAAATTAAATACTTAAAGGAGATAATCCACTATCTTGACTTTAGAAATTTAATAGTTGGCGATGTTTATATATAATTTTATCTTTCTAAGGTGTACCCAAAAATAGAAAATTAAAAGGAGAAGTAAATCTGTTCTGATACTTGCATAGAGAAATTTTCAAAGCAGGTAGTTTTTAATAGGACATAAAATATTTTTTACTTTGCAAAGTAGGTTATTTGTGTTAAGTCGTTTTCAAAAACTTAGCTACTGTATTGAGGCTTTGGATAATTATTTACTAAATATTGATTAAAGTTAGTTATATAATTGTACATACAAAGTTGTCCTTAAATTAAGCTTAGGTTAAAGGAAAAGGAGCCACAGCTTAATGAAAATGTGATCCTGATTTCTAAATGGAGCATGCCAGAAACAATAAAAACATGTTGCTATAAAATATTTATTTTAATATGTTCATTATATATCTGGTCTAGAAAAAAATAAATTACTAGTTGATTTCTAATATATGATGAGAGGCTTTTTTTTTTAAATAGACTCCAGGATTTAAGATTAAACTCTTTTCCCATTTAAGCGATGCTGAAATCAGGGTTCTGCAATTTAACCCTTGTTGCTTAGTGAGTAAGTGTAAATCTTGTCTATCAGTCCTCAGATACCTTCTTTTTTATTTTTCCCAATGTTTTTTATTAGATATGTTCTGTATTTACATTTCAAATGTTGTCCCCTTTTCTGGTTTCCCCCACAAAAATCTTCTAACCCAGACCTGCTCTCCTACCTGCTAACCAATCCACCCACTCCCAATTCCATGTCTTGGCATTCCTTTATACTGGGGCGTCTAGCCTTCTCAGGACCAGGGGCATCTCCTCATTTTTATGTCCAGCAAGGACATCCTTTGTTGAATATGCATCTGGAGTCACGGATCCCTCCATGTGTACTCTTTGATTGGTGGTTTATCTAGAACAGAACACCAATAGCTTATACTCCAAGATCAAGAATTGACAAATGGGACCTCATAAAATTACCAAGTTTCTGTAAGGCAAAGGACACTATTAATAGGATAAAATGGTAACCAACAAATTGGAAAACGATGTTAACCAACTATACATCAGACAGAGGGCTAATATCCAATATATACAATAAACTCAACAAGTTAGATACCTTCTTTTTAAAGAATAGTTCCTTTCTTGGGTTTTGTTCTTGACACCTACAAAGTGGTACCTTGAATGCCTGACCTTGAAAGCAACAGTATTCACCTTCACTTTTATTTTTTGATTGTTTGTATTCTAGTTAAGCCCCAATAATGTAGCTTAAGAAAATTTCCCAGTCAGAAAGAAAGAAAAAGCAAATACAATTTTCCTGATCGTTGATTGGTAGATCATTTCTAGATAGAGATATGTAGATATTTTGTAAAGATTGATTTTGTAAATTGAAACTAAACATGGTACCAAATTAGGCGGCAGATCCTGCATCCCCAGAAGGACAGTGTGTCTTTAGAAAGAACACATCACTGTGTCTTTTTATTGCTCTACACTGTATATTGAAATATGCTGTTAACTAAGATTTATCCTATTGCCACTGTAAATTTTTAGGACAGATGAAAACATGATCATGGACCAGCTAGCTTGATGGTATTCAGCAGCAAACAAGAGACTCTTCCATGTTAGGAGGTGGGACCACTGCCTAAAGATGTCCTCTCAGTCTACAACACATGCTCACACATGCATCAGCACACACACAAAGATGCACTTGAGGCTATAGTATCATGTCTTGGTCATTGCAAACTATCAGAGGCAAACGCTGAGGTATTCACATTTCCTTTTTCCTGCTTGCCAATACCTACATTTTCTCTCACATTCTAGATGAAGGAATGATATTTTTATACCATGAATGAATTATGCTGTTTATTATAAGTAAAAGAAACACACTTCAATATCAAGGATAGATATTACATAAATGCATCAATACTAGTAGTATGATAGGACCTAAAACTACCTTAAGAATAAAAATAAAGCTATGAGTTGAAAGACAAAAGTTCATATGCATTTGGAGAAAAAGTAATTACTACTTTTCCGATATAAATACTATAACTATCAGTGCGGGAACATAAACTCATTCAATTCACAAAACATTAACTTTATGTTAATAAATGTCTCAATTTTTATAGTATATTAAAGCAAAAAGCATATGAAAATTCATATTCGTATAATAGTATCTTTAAATAGATATATGTAATATCAGTAAACTGAATATGTAAAATATCATACATAATATATAAGTACAAATATAAATTTCATAGAGTAACAAATATTAAAAAACATAAAAGTACTTAGTATTGTTTAAAATTGGACAAATGAAAAGCTAAACCATGATTATGTCTTTTTATTCTTTGTAATACAGGCAAAATTGAAAAACTCGTAAACTATTATTACTCTGAATAATAACTGTGGAGTTTACTAATTGGTACAAACAATTAGAAAACAATTCTTTTCAAATATTACACTTTGAAATTTCAAATATTGCAATTTGAAATATTACATTTGAAATTAGATAAAATCATTTTACAAGAACATTGGCTATAAAGTAATTATATTTAGCTTTGGGAAATTACTTTAAAATTTAAGAAGTTTTTGCTTTTAAAAATGCTTTCTTATTATTGTTTTGAACATATTTAAGGTAACTTATAATTTTTAGTGTTGTGGTTTTAAGTCATAACCACAATAAAGAAAAACATAACCAAAAATGACACTAAATTGTGAAAAACAAATAGATGGTCCATGCATTCAGTGTGTCATTGTATTTATGGTAGCTCAAACTAATTACATGATTTATACAGAAGAAACTATTTGAACTAATCTTTAGACAGCAAATACACATTAAATAAAGGATAAGGGCATATGATCAGTAGAGCAGTTGGGACAGGAATCTCCTGGTCACTTGCAACAGGGAGTCAGGTGCCTCCAATGGCCTCTGTGCACAGCCGGACAGAAAAGAGTGATTTTCCAGCTGTGCCTCCACTTCTGAGCTCAGAGATGAGATCTCCAACCTCTCTCTGGAGGGGAATAGCTAGGATCACACAGGACATATGATCAGTGGAGCAGCTAGGACAGGAGTTTTCCCATTGGTTGCTATTTGTACCAGGGAACCAGGAGGCTCCACAGGCTTCTGTGCACAGGCAGCCATGAGAGAGTCCAGCAGTGCCTCTATTTCTGAGCTTGGAGGTGAGATTGCCATCTTCTATCAAATATCTCTCTGGAGGGAAACAGCTTGGAGCACAGAGGGCATATGTTCAGTGGAACAACTGGGATAGCAGCCTTCTATGTGCCATATACACCAGGGAGCCAGGCAACTCCACAACCTTCTATGCACATACACTGCCAGAAGTGAGTTGGTGTCCCACAAGTACAGACACAGACTTACAGGCCCATAGGAGGGACAATCTCCAGCCAGAGACAGCAAGACCAACTAACACCTGAGAAAACCAAATGGCAAAAGGCAAGCACAAGAACCATGCCAACAGAAACCAAGGCTACTTAGCAATATCAGAACCCAGTTCTCTCACCACAGCAAGATCTGGATATACGAATACACCCCGGAAAAAGCAAGAGTTGGATTTAAAATCACATCTCTTGATGCTGATAGAGGACTTCAAGAAGGACATAAATAACTCCCTTTAAGAAGTACAGGAGAACATGGGAAAATAGGTAAAAGTCCTTAAAGAGGAAATACAAAAATCCCTCAAAGAAATATAGGAAAACACAAACAAACAACTGAAGGAACTGAACAAAACCCTCCAAAATCTAAAAATGAAAGTTGAAACAATGAATAAATCATAAAGTGAGACATCTCTGGAGATAGAAAACCTTGGAAAGAAATCAGGAGTCATACATGCAAGCATCAACAACAGAATACAAGAGATAGGAGAAAGAATATCAGGTGCTGAAGATACCACAGAAAACATTGACTCAACAGTCACAGAAAATACAAAATGCAAAAAGCTTGTAAGCCAAAACATCCAGGAAATCCAGAACACAATGAGAAGACCAAACTTAAGGATTATAGGTATAAAAGAAAGTGAAGATTTACAACTTAAAGGGCCAGTAAATATCATTAACAAAATTATAAAAGAACCCTCCCTAACCTAAAGAAAGAAATGCCTATGAACATAAAAGAAGCATACAAATCTCCAAACAGACTGGACCAGAACAGCAATTCCTCCTGTCACATAATACTCAAAACACCAAAAGCACTAAACAAAGAAAGAATATTAAAAGCAGTAAGGGAAAAAGATCAAGTAACTTTTAAAGGCAGAACTATCAGAATTACACCAGACTTCTCTCCAGAGACCATGAAAGCTAGAAGATCCTGGGCAGATCTCATACAGACCTTAAGAGAACACAAATGCTAGCCCAGGCTACTATACCCAGCAAAACTCTCAATTACTGTAGATGGAGATACCAAGATATTCTATGATAAAACCAAATTTATACAATATCTTTCCCCAAATCCAGCCATACAAAGGATAATAGATGGAAAACAGCAACACAAGGAAGAAAACTACACCCTAGAAAAAACAAGAAAGTAATCTTGTTCCGACAAACCCAAAAGAAGGAAACCACACAAATATAAAAATAACATCAAAAATAACAGGAAGCAACAATCACTATTCCTTAAAATCTCTTAACATCAATGGACTCAATTCCCCAATAAAAAAAACCCTAGACTAACAGACTAGATACATAAATAGGACCCAGCATGTTGCTACATACAGCATGTCAGTGTCAAAGACAAACACTACCAGAAATTAGGAAACAACACCTTTCACAATAGTCACAAATAATAAAAAATACCTTGATGTTACTCTAAGTAAGCAAGTGAAAGATCTGTATGACAAGAACTTGAAGTCTCCTGAGAAAGACATGAAAGATCTCCCATGCTCATGAAATGGCAAGATTAATATAGAAAAATGAGCATCTTGTTGAAAGCAATCTAGAGATTTAATGCAATTCCCATCAAAATTCCAAATCAATTCTTCATAGAGTTACAAAGAGCAAAGACCAAATTAATCTGGAATAAGATAAAACCCAGGGTAGCGAAAACTATTCGCAACAGTAAAAATACTTCTGGCAGAATTACCATCGCTGACATTAAGCTGTATTACAAAGCAATCATGATAAAAACATTATGGTATTGGTAAAGTGGAAGGGAAGTAAATCAATGGAATAGGATTGACGACCCAGAAATGAACCAACACACCTATGGTCACAAGATCTTTGACAAAGGACCTAAAACTATCCAGTGGAAAAAAGACAGCACTCTCAACTAATGGTGCTGGTTCAACTGGAGGTTAGAATGTAGAAGAATGCAAATCGATCCATTATCTTCTTGTACAAAGCTTAAGTGCAAGTGGATCAAGGACTTCCACATAGACCAGGTGAAGAGTATCAAACACATGCTTACAGGGAAAATTTTCCTGAACAGGACACCAATAGCTTATGCTCTAATATTGACAAATGGGACCTCATAAAATTGCAAAGCATCTGTAAGGCAAAGGTCACTGTCAATAGGAAAAAATGGCCACTAACAGATTGGGAAAAGATCTTTACCAATCCTACATCCAATAGAGAGCTAATATGAAATATATACAAATAACTCAAGAAGTTAGACCCCAGAGAACCAAACAACCCCATTAAAAATGGGTTACAGAGGTAAACAAAAAATCCTCAACTAAGATAGCTTCAACATCCTATTCATCAGGGAAACACAAGTCAAAACAACTTTGAGATTTCACCTCACACAAGTCAAATGGCTAAGATCAAAAACTCAGGTGACTGCAGATGCTGGCAAGAATGTGGAGAAAGAGGAAAACTCTTCTGTTGCTGATGGGATTGTAAGCTTGTATAACCTTGCATAATCTCAAAATTAATACAGTAGATCCTCAGAAAATTGGACATAGTACTACCTGAGGACTGAGCTACACCACTCCTAGACATATGCCAGAAGATGCTCCAAAAGGTTATAAGAACACCTGCTCCACTAGTTCATAGTAACCTTATTTATAATAGCCAGAATCTGGAAAGAACCCAGATGTCCCACAACAGATGAATGGATACAGAAAATGTGGTGCATTTACACAATGAAGTACTACTCAACTATTAAAAACAATGAATTAATGAAATTCTTAAGCAAATGGATGGAACTAGAAAATATCATCCTGGGTGAGGTAATCCAATCACAAAAGAAGATACATGACATGTTCTCCCTGATAGTGGATATTAGCCCAGAAGCATGGAATAAACAATATATAATTCATAGATCACATGAAGCTCACGAAAGAAGACCAAAGTGTGGATACTTAGTCCTTCTTTGAAGGGGGAACAAAACACCCATGGGAAAAGACAGAGACACATTGTGGAGCAGAGTTTAAGGAGAGGCCATCCAGAGTCTGCCCCCACTTGGGGGTCCATCTCATATACAGTTAACAAACCCAGACACTATTGTAAATGCCAACAAGTGCTTGCTGACAGGAGCATGATACAGCTGTCTCCCGAGAGGCTCTTCCAGTGCCCAAAAAATACAGAGTTGGATGCTCTATGACAACCATTTGACTGAGCAGAGTCCACAATGGATAGACTCGAGAAAGGACACAAGGAGCTAAAGGGGTTTGCATTCTCATAGGAGGAACAACAATAGGAACTAGCCAGTACCCTCAGAGCTATCAACAAAAAAGTACACATGGCCAGATCCATGGCACCATGCACAAATATAGCAGAAGATGGCCTTGTCTGACATCAATGAGAGCAAAGTCCCTTGATTCTGTGAAGGCTAGTTGCCCAGTATAGGAGTATGCCAGTACAGTGAAAAAGGAATGATTGGGTTAGTTAACAGGGGGAGGAGAGTGCGGGATAGGAGGTTTTTGGAGGGAAAAGGAAGAAAGGGGATAACATTTGAAATGTAAATAAAGAAAATATCTAATAAAAAAAAGAAATCTGAGAGTATAGAATCTGGAAACAACCAAGATGTCCCATGACAGAAGAATGGATACAGAAAATATTGTTTATTTACACAATGGATTGCTACTCAGCTATTAAGAATGAGGATAGCCATAGTTTTGCAGGCAAATGGATGGAACTAGAAAATATCATCTTGAGCAAGGTAACTCAATCCCAAAATGTCATGCATGGTATATACTCATTAATAAGTAGATAATATCCCAAAAAAAAATAAGAAAGAAAAGTTCTGAATACCCAAGATACAGTCCACATAACTCCAAAAATGTTGACAAACTGAAAAGCCAAATGGAGTATACTTTAGTCCCACTTGTGACAGAAAACAACCACAAGAGAAGATCTGGGGGTGAAAGGGGATACAGTGGGCAGAGAGGGGAACATGACCTGATACTGGGTGGGAGAAAAGGTCTGAAATCCCTGAGGTCCAGCAGAAAGAATGGAAACATGCAACCTTGGAATGTCTGAGGTTGGAGGGACCCTCCAGAATTTACCAAAGACCAGGGAGGTGAGAGACTCTTGGGACTCAAAGAGAGGGACCTTAAATGAAATGCCCTACATTGGGGAGAGGGAACTTGTAGAGCCCACCTCCAGCAGAAAGACAGGAAATCAAGTAAGGGATGGAGTTGCCATCCCACAGTCAAAATTCTGACCCATAATTACAGTCTGGAAGAACTGCAGAGATGGAAATGGAGAGGAGCCTGAGGATAAGAAGGTCCAGTGACAGGACCAAAGTGGGATCCAGCTCAAGAAGAGTTCTCAAGGCCTGACACTATTACTGAGGCTACAGAGTGTCACCAAAAGGGGCCTATCATGCCCCTCCAAAAAACCCAAAAAACAGCTGAAAGTATCAGACACAGACATTCGCACACAACCAATGGTTAGAAGAAGCTGAGCCCTGTGGTTGAATTAGAGAAAATCTGCAAGAAGATGAGTAGGAGTATGACCCTGTATGTAGACCAGCAGTCTCAGTTAACCTGGACCACAGAGATCTCTCAAACATTGGATCACCAATCAGGCAGTATATACCAGCTGATATGAGGCCCCAAACACACATATATACATATACATATACATATACATATACATATACATATACATATACATATACATATACATATACATATACATATACATATACATATACATATACATATACATAGCAGAAGACTAAAGGTGTAGGGACATCCTTGCGGAGAGAGTCGGGCAGTGAGGAGGTATGGAATGTGGACCAGATGGAGGGTGGGTCAGGAGAGGAATAAATTTTATATTTAAAATAAATATATAAATAAATTAATTGATTAATTTTTAAAAAGTAATGAAATGACAGGATACATTTAAAGATCACATAGAACATTCTGTTTTATATTTACTGAGTTTGTATTTTATGACATGTTTATATTATATAATGTTAAATTATATTATATCATATTATATTAATTTGTATTTGGTTATTAAATCCATAGGATTTGTTGAATGCTATTGCTACTAATTTCAGAATTGTGTCAGGTGTGTGTTACCACCTTTCCACAAGTAATGACATTATGTTAAATCAAATTTGAAGCATGCCAAATTAAGAATCACCATTTATAGGCATTTTAACTATTTTTATTTAAACACTATGACAGAAATTTCTAATCTGATTTTATTTTGAAATAATTTAGTAAAATATCATTGCTTATACATTTAGTTATTAAAATTTCCAATAAGCTAGTTTTTTACAACCTTTTGCCTTGATAAATAAGATTTCCTAAATAATATAATTTTATATATATTCTATGAATAAATACTGTAAGATTGCAAACACCTATCCTATCATTATAGACATATCCAACATATTTTTAGAAGATAAAATGGCTTTTAAAAACTTCCAGCTCCCTCCACTATAGTCTATAATTACTTAAATATAAGTTTTAGACTTTTAAAACAAGGAAGATTACTTCATAGCTGATAAAGGGAAAATGGATTTAATGAGGCATGGCTGTGCTCTGCTAGCAAATGGATTTTATTTTCCATCAAATTCTTTGTTTTTAGTTTAAAATATCATTTGGAATTTGTTTTAGAATCTTTTTTTGTCAAGTAGCATATCAGAATTACTAAAAGACTGAAAAATATAAGATTTCACTTTAATGCAGTGTAAAGTTGAATTTAGAAATAGCTTGAATATAACAATTTTAAATCATTATGGTAAAAGGCATAAACAGTGACAATTTCCAATTTTGCACATCGTTAACTAAAAAAAAAATCCTTATAAATTTTTTTGTTCACGATGTCCCCTATCTTTCTTGGTTTTGTAATGTATAATCCAATCCAATTTTTCTTTCTTCAATGTTATGGTCTGACCCCTCATCTCCTCCCAGAACAGCCATTTTGGTCCACACCTGCCAGCTATTTCATATTGTTGCCATAATATGCCTGTTAGTCACTGACATAGAATTGTGACTTGTCTCAAGACATACTGACCACCTACCCTGTTTTGCTCTGTATGCTCTGAATGTTCTGCATGAGGTCTGTTAATCTAAAGGAATTCCACAAAGTTTTATGTAGGACCCACCATATAAATGTCAGTGTGAACTGTTATATCTAAACTATCTTGATTCAGTGCTGACCACTGAGCCTTCCTACACCTATGTATGAGCTCACTGTGGTTTTTGGTCGCTGACAATAAAGAATGCTACTAATAAGCCAAAAAGTTATGAATATAATACTCATGTTGTTATCTCAGTGTTCTGAAAGTCCCCTGTTCACAAACCATCCCCCTCCTCACTTACATAGGACCACTGAGCTTAAAGTTTAGCCGATAATATTTTGACAGTGCCACAATTATGTTTTTCCACCTTGTGGCCCTTGATGTCCACTATTAAGGTGGGCATTCAATAAACTACTATTGCTTAACTAGGAACAATGTATAGTATGTATAGTTTGTGTGTCAATTTCCTTAACCCAAGCATTCAATATCTTTAGTTCTGACACAGTCTTAATTTTCCTTTGCTATAATACAGCCACATCCATTTATTTAAAATTACACATTACGCTCTTAATTCCAAATATGTCCACGATAAAAAGATTTGACTTTCTAAATAATTATAAAATGTTTTATCCTGTAAGACTCTTGTGTTTATCTACATATTAATACATTGAAAATAAACCAAGTGCTAATTTATTATTGTACCTTTCCATTGACAAAGTGGACCTCCACTCCACTGCACTCTCTGAACTCAACTGAAATGCACCAAACTGCAGGAACTGACTGCTGTTCTTTTGTAGCTTCTATTTACTTTGTGTTCTTCAGATAATTGTGTGTATCCTATCTCTTACTTATTCTGTCAAATCTTTCTTTGGTTAGTCACTTGTCTATCCCTCAATTAGACGTTATTGGTTGGGAATAAAGGTGTGTACTAAAGGAGTGTCTGAATGCCAATGAGACAGATTAAAGGTATGCTGTTCTATCTAGATCACAGAGACTAGAAGGTCCTTGGATGTGATTCCTTACAAGAGAAGCCTTATTACTAAGTAAAATTCATCTATTATATAAGAAATAAGAACCCAGCGGTAGCAGTAGAATGGATAGAAAATGGAACCCAGTGATATAAAGTATATTGAGAGTTATATGAAAAATTTGTATTTTATATCTTCATGGGCCACATTAAAATAAAGGAACTTTATTTTTAAAATCAGAAGAAATATACCAAAAGATGTCAAATTTATAAGACTGTATAGGTTAACTACAGGTAGGTTTATTCCAGAAGATAATAGTTTTAGATGGAGGCATATCTTCAGAAATCTATTTAATATTTAACTGGGGCAGGGATATGGCTATGGAAATTTTCTGAATATTGGATATCTAAAGAGGTGTTGTTCCTTCAAGAATAACTGATTTGCAGATTCTGATTTTTCTACCACTGAGCATGGACTCTTTCCAAAGGGGGTTTAGTTTAGTTTAGTTTAGTTTAGTTTAGTTTAGTTTAGTTTAGTTTACTTTAGTTTAGTTTTCAGACAGGATTTCTCTGTATAGTCCTGGCTGTCCTGGAACTCACTCTATAGACCAGATTGGCCTCAAACCCAGATATCCACCTGCCTCTGCATCCCAAATGCTGGAATTAAAGGCATGAGCCCTTACTGCCCAGCTCAGAGGGGGGTTATAATGTTAAACTCTAGGTATGTTTTGGAAAGGGAATTGCTTTTGATCCTGTTCTGTAATATCCATGGCAGTAAAGAAAATGGGAAATTTTACCTACATTTGGTCAGTGAGAGAAGGGCAGGTAATAACGTATTTCATTATTTAATAGCATGTCCTCTGTGATACTCTCATTCTATTAAAATACAGAAAAACTTTCACTCAAATAGGAAATTTTGAGTTGCTCCATCTCTTCACAGTTGTGTCAACTTACAGAAAATATATGAAGAGTTTAAAAAGATACATTAGTTTATTAAACAGCTCTGCAGTGGAATTCAAGGTGTTTTGTAATTCACTATTCAATTAATGAATGCATTTAGATAAGTTCTGAAGTTAGAAATTTAAAATAAAAGCAAATAAACATAGAAAATTCTTTCATGAGAATGCATTTAAATAAAACAAAATAGCAATTATTTGTAAATAGCAAAAGACCAATGTTTAGAATCAATAAATTCCTAGATTTTCATTTGTTTTTTATAAATGTTTCTGCTGAAAGAAAAGGAATTGGCTTCAGGTGGCATAGAATCAAAGAAACCTTGACTCATGAAATGGAGGTAAATTGTGATAACAATAAGTTGGGTCATACAGAGTCACTCTTAAGATGAAAAGGTTTGTACCCCATTTTTAATAGGGTTATTT
Organism: Apodemus sylvaticus; assembly: GCF_947179515.1. Classification (NCBI taxonomy): domain Eukaryota; kingdom Metazoa; phylum Chordata; class Mammalia; order Rodentia; family Muridae; genus Apodemus; species Apodemus sylvaticus. The sequence continues at coordinate 49,642,388 of NC_067489.1, forward strand.
GGCTCTTTGGAGTCTTCCTTCTTGAGTTCTTTGTATATATTTGATATTAGCCCTCTGTCTGATGTAGGGTTGGTGAAGATCTTTTCCCAATTTGTGGATTGCCATTTTGTCCTTTTGACAGTGTCATTTGCCTTACAGAAACTTTGTAATCTTATGAGGTCCTATTGTCAATTCTTGATCTTAGAACATAAGCTATTAGTGTTCTGTTCAAGAACTTTTCTCCTATGCCCAAGTCCTTAAGGGTCTTCCCCAGTTTCTGTTCTATTAGTTTCAGTGTGTCTGGTTTTATGTGGAGGTTCTTGGTACAGGTCATTAGGGGAGTACAAATCAAAACAACCTTGAGATTTCACCTCACACCAGTCAGAATGGCTAAGGTTAAAAACTCAGGAGACAGCAGGTGTTAGTGAGGATGTGGAGAAAGAGGAACACTCCTCCACTGCTGGTGGGATTGCAAGATGGTACAATAACTATGGAAATCAGTCTGGCATTTCCTGAAAAAACTGGACATGACACTTCCAGAGGACCTGGCTATACCACTCCTGGGCATATACCCAGAGTATTCTTCAGCATGCAATAAGGACACATGCTCCACCATGTTCATTGCAGCCTTGTTTATAATAGCCAGAAGCTGGAAAGAACTCAGACATTCCTCAATAGAGGAATGAATACAGAAAATGTGGTATATTTACACAATGGAATACTACTCAGCAATTAAAAACAATGAATTCATGAAATTTTTAAGCAAATGGTTGGAACTGGAAAATATCATCCTAAGTGAGGTAACCAAATCACAAAAGAATACACATGGAATGCATTCACTGATAAGTGGCTATTAATTAGCCCAGAAGCCCTGAATACCCAAGACACAGGTAGCATATCAAATGACTCCCATGAAGAAGTAAGGAGAGGGCCCAGATCCTGGATAGGCTTGATCCAGCATTGTAGGGGAGTACTGGGACAGAGAAAAGGGAGAAGGGTGATTGGAGAATAGGTGGAGAGAAGAGGGCCTATGGGACCTATGGGGAGGGTGGAACCGGGATAGGGGAAATCATTTGGAATGTGGACAAAGAATATAGAAAATAAATAAATAAAAAAGAATGAATCAATACACATTCTTCTGAATGCTGACCTCCAGTTGATCCAGTACCATTTGTTGAAAAGGCTATCTTTTTTCCACTGAATGGTTTCAGCTCCTTTGTCAAAGATCAAGTGACAGTTGGTGGGTGGGTTCATTTCTGGGTCTTCAATCCTATTCCATGGATCTACTTGCCTATCGCTGTACCAATCAATACCATGTAGTTTTTAACACTATTGCTCTGTAGTACTGCTTGAGGTCTGAGATACTGTTTCCCCCTGAAGTTCTTTTACTGTTGAGAATAGATTTAGTTATCCTGGGTTTTTTGTTAATCCAGATGAATTTGAGTATTTCTCTTTCTAACTCTATGAAGAACTGAATTGGGATTTTGATGGGGATTGTATTGAATTTGTATATTGCTTTTGGCAAGATGGATATTTTTACTATATTAACCCTGCCAATCCACGAGCATGGAAGATTTTTTTTTTCCGTTTTCTGAGGTCTTCTTCCATTTCCTTCTTCAGAGACCTGAACTTTTCATACAGATCTTTGATTTGTTTGGTTAGAGTCACCTGAAGATACTTTATATTGTTTGTGGCTATTGTGAATGGTGTCATTTCCCTAATTTCATTCTCAGCCTGTTTATCCTTTGAGTATAGGAAGATTACTGATTTGCTTGAGTTGAATTTATAACAAATCATTTTGCTGAAGTTGTTTATCAGCTATAGGAATTCCCAAAGAATTTTCACCTGAAGAACTTTGAATGGCTATGAAATACCTTAAGAAATGTTCAGCATCATTAGTCATTAGGGAAATGCAAATCAAAAAAACCCTGAGATTTCACCTCACACCAGTCAGAATGGCTAAGATTAAAAACTCAGAAGACAGCAGGTATTGGCAAGGATGTGGAAAAAGAGGAAAACTCCTCCACTGCTGGTGGGAATGCAATTGGTACAACCACTCTGAAAATCAGTATAGCGATTCCTCAGAAATCTAGGCATGACACTTCTGCAGGCCCTCCTATACCACTACTAGGCATATACCCAGAGCATTCCCAGGCATGCAAAAAGGAGGCATGATCCACTATGTTCATAGCAGCCTTATTTATAATAGGCAGAAGCTGGAAAGAATCCAGATGTTTCTCAGTGGAGGAATGGATACAGAAAATGTGGTATATTTACACAATGGAATACAACTCAGCAATTAAAAACAATGAATTCATAAAATTCTTAGGCAAATAGTTGGATCTGGAAAATATCATCCTAAGTGAGGTAACCTAATCACAAAAGAACACACATGGTTTGCAGTCACTGATAACTGGAAATTTTCCCAGAAGCTCAGAATACCCAAGACACAATTCACGTATCAAATCATTCCCAAAAAGAAGGAAGGAGAGGTCCCTGGTCCTGGAAATGACTGATGCAGCATTGTAGGGGATTACCAAGACAGAGAAGTAGGAGGGGGTTGATTGGAAAAGGGGCACAGGGAAAAGGCCTTATCAGACTTATGGGGGGCAGAGAACCGGGAAAGGGAAAATCATTTGGAATATAAATAAAGAATAAAAAAATTAAAAAAAGATGAAAATGTTTTTCAACAACTGACTTGTCATATGAACTTATGGCTTTAGTTTATTGTCAATAGAAGAAAAGTATCATAGTACGAAATCAATTTTGCTGTTATTGATATGGGGTAGTAGGTGTGGTAGCAACTGTTCTAATATTTCTTAACATGTAAAATTATAGCCCAGTGGATTGACAAAACAAGAGACAATATCCAATACAGAGATATAGATGTTGAGGATCTAAAGGAAAAAAGAACTAGAAATAAAAAAATAACAAAATTTTGTAAAAAGCAATACTGAGAAAATTTCTGGTAAACTGTAAAAATATATAATAAAATAAAAATTCTTAAGAGAACTACAGGCTTCCGGGCGGCCAGCAGGGAGAAGTCAGTGTGCTCTGGTGAATCCAGCTGGCCCCGGCAGGAGCCTCCAGGTGTCTGCTTTGGGATCTGAACAGCCTGGGCAACAGCACTCAGTCTCCAGGAAGTGCGGGAGACCTGGTGTGCACCCAGAGGCAGTCTGGGAGCACACAGCTTGCTCCAGTGGCACAGAGCTTAGGTTCCAGTCCTGAGGCCACTGGCAGGAGCCCTCAGATCTCTCCTCTTCCGGATCCAGATCAGCCTGGGCAGCAACACCACATCTCTAAGTCCTGCAAGAGGCAAGAGGGGCTTCCTGTAGGCCAGCTGGGAGGAGTCAGTGTACTCTGGTGAATCCAGCAGGCCCCAGCAGGAGCCTGAAGGAGTCTGCTTCTGGATCTGAACAGCCTGGGAAACAGAACCCTGTCTCCAGGCAGTGCAGGAGGTAAGCTGTGCACCAGAGGCCACTTGGGAAGGGGCAGCTTGCACTGGTGAGTCCAGCGTTGACAAGACCAACTAACACCAGTGAGAACTTGATGGCAAAAGGCAAACGCAGGAACATCACTAACAGAAATCAAGGCAATATGGCAACATCTGAACCCAATTCTCCTTTACCAGCATGTCCTGGATACCCCAACACACCAGTAAAACAAGATTTGGATTTAAAATCACTGGTCATGATGCTGGTACAGGAACACATGAAGGACATACTTAAAGAAATTCAGGAGAAAATGGATCAAAAGTTAGAAGCCCTTGCAAGGGAAACACAAAAATCATTGAAAGAAATCCAGGAGAATACAAAAGCCAATAATGAGGAAACACAAAAAACATTTAAAGAAATACAGGAGAACTCTGGTCAACAGGCTGAGGTCATGAAAGAGGAAACACAAAAATCTCTTAAAGAATTACAGGAAAGCACAAACAAGCAAGTGAAGGAGCTAAGCAAAACCATCCAGGATCTAAAATCAGAAGTAGAAACAACTAAGAAAACTCAAAGGGAGACAACTTTGGAGATAGAAAGCCTTGGGAAGAAATCAGGGGACTTAGATGCAAATATCAACAACAGAATACAAGAGATAGAAGAAAGAATCTCAGATGCTAAAGATACAATAGAAACCATGGACTCAACAGTTAAAGAAAATGCAAAATGCAAAAAGCTTGTAACTCAAAATATTCAGGAAATCCAGGACACAATGAGAAGCCCAAACCTAAGGACTATAGGCATAGATGAGAGTGAAGATTTACAACTTAAAGGGCCAGCAAATATCTTCAATAAAATTATGGAAGAAAACTTCCCTAACCTAAAGAGAGAGATGCCCATGAATATACAAGAAGCCTACAGAACACCAAACAGACTGCACCAGAACAGAAATACTTCCCATCACATAATAATCAAAACACCAAATGTACTAAACAAAGAAAGAATATTAAAGGCAGTAAGAGAAAAAGGCCAAGTAACATATAAAGGAAGACCTATCAGAATCACAGCAGACGTTTCACCTGAGACTATGAAGGCTAGAAGATCCTGGGCAGATCTCATGCAGACTCTGATAGAACCAAATGCCAGCCAAAACTACTATATCCAGCAAAACTCTCAATCACCGTAGATGGAGAAACTAAGATATTCCATGACAAAACCAAGTTTACCCAATATCTATCCACAAACCCAGCCCTAAAAAGGATAATAGGAGGAAAACACCAATACAAGGAGGGAAACTTCACCCTGGAAAAAGTAAGATAGTAACCTTTCATCAAACCCAAAAGAAGCTAACCAATCAAATTTTAAAAATAACGTCAAAAATGACAGGAAGTAACAATCACTATTCCTTAATATCTCTTAACATCAATGGACTCAATGCCCCAATAAAAAGAACATAGACTAACTGACTGGATAAGTAAACAGGACCCTACATTTTGCTGCTTACAGGAAACACACCTCAGGGTCAAAGACAAACACTACCTTTGAGGAAAAGGCTGGAAGACACTTTTACAAGCAAATGGTCTCAGGAAACAAGCTGGAGTAGCCATTTTAATATCAGATAAAATTGACTTTCAACCCAAAGTCATCAAAAGAGACTCTGAGGGACACTTCTTGGTGGTCAAAGGAAAATACAACAAGAAGAACACTCAATCCTGAATATCTACACTCCAAATGCAAGGGCACCCTCTTTCATAACAGAAACTTTATTAAAACTCAAAGCACACATTGCATCTAACACAATAACTGTGGGTGACTTCAACACTGCACTTTCCTCAATGGACCGATCAGGAAACCAGAAACTGAACAGGAACACAATGAAACAAATTGAAGCTTTGGACCAATTAGATTTAACATAAATATATATATAATTATATATTTATATATATATATATATAACATTCTATGCTAAAGCAAAAGAATATACTTTTTCTCAGCACCTCATGGTACCTTCTCCAAAATCAACCATATAATTGGTCACAAGACAGACCTCAACAAATATAAGAAGATCGAACTAATCCCATGCCTCCTATCAGATCACTATGGAGTAAAAGTGGTCTTCAATAGCAACAAAAACAACAGAAAACCCACATACACATGGAAACTGAACAATATTCTATTCAATGATACCTTGGTCAAGGACGAAATAAAGAAAGAAATTAAAGACTTTTTAGAACACAATGAAAATGAAGACACAACATACCTAAATCTATGGGACACAATGAAAGCAGTGCTAAGAGGAAAATTCATAGCCCTGAGTGCCTCCAAAAAGAAAATGTAGAGAGCATACACTAACAGGTTAATGACACACCTGAAAGCCCTGGAACAAAAAGAAGCTATTTCAACCAGGAGGAGTAGAAGGCAGGAAATCATCAAACTCGGGGCCGAAATCAATCAAGTAGAAACAAAGAGAACCATACAAAGATTCAACAAAACCAGGAGCTGGTTCTTTGAGAAAATCAACAAGATAGATAAACCCTTAGCCAGACTAACCAAAGGGCACAGAGACAGTATCCAGATTAACAAACTTAGAAATGAAAAGGTAGATATAACAACAGAAACTGAGGAAATTCAAAAAATCATTAGATCCTACTACAAAAGCCAATACTCAACACAACTGGAGAATCTGGAGGAAATGGACAGTTTCCTAGACAGATATCTGACACCAAAACTAAATCAGGATCAAATAGATCAATTAACAGTCCCATAACACCTGAAGAAATAAAAATGGTCATAGAAAGTCTCCCAACCAAAAAAAGCACAGGACCCGATGGCTTCAGGGCAGAGTTCTATCAGACCTTCATAGAAGACCTAACACCAATACTCTTCAAACTAATCCACAAAATAGAAACAGAAGGAACTCTACCCAACTCGTTCTATGAAGCCACAATTATGCTGATACCAAAACCACACAAAGATCCAACAAAGAAAGAGAACTTCAGGCCAATTTCTCTTATGAATATTGATGCAAAAAATACTTAATAAAATTCTTGCCAACCGAATCCAAGAACACATCAAAACGATCATCCACCATGATCAAGTAGGCTTCATCCCAGGAATGGAGAGATGGTTCAATATAAGGAAATCCATCAATGGTATCCACTACATAAACAAACTCAAAGAAAAAAAACCATATGATCATCTCATTAGATGCAGAAAAAGCATTTGACAAAATCCAGCATCCTTTCTTGCTAAAAGTCTTGGAAAGAACAGGAATTCAAGGCCCATACCTAAACATCATTAAAGCAATATATAGCAAACCGGTAGCCAACATCAAAGTAAATGGAGAGAAACTTGAAGCAATCCCACTAAAATCAGGGACTAGAAAAGGCTGTCCTCTCTCTCCATATCTTTTCAATATAGTTCTTGAAGTTCTAGCTAGAGCAATTAGACAACATAAGGAGGTCAAGGGAATACAAATTGGAAAGGAAGAAGTCAAATTATCACTATTTGCAGATGACATGATAGTCTGCCATTGATGGATTGGCAGGATTAATATAGTTAAAATGGCCATCTTGCCAAAAGCGATCTACAGATTCAATGCAATCCCCATCAAAATCCCAATTCAGTTCTTCACAGAGTTAGAAAAAGCAATTCTCAAATTCATCTGGAATAACAAGAAACCCAGGATAGCTAGAACTATTCTCAACAACAAAAGAAATTCTGGGGGAATCAGTATCCCTGACTTGAAGCAATACTCCAGTGACCCGAAAACCTCCACCAGAGAACCCCTACAGCTGATAAACAACTTCAGCAAAGTGACTGGTTATAAATTCAACTCAAGCAAAACAGTTGACTTCCTATACTCAGCAGGCTGAGAAAGAAGTTTGGGAAATGACACCCTTCAAAATAGCCACAAACAATATAAAGTATCTTGGTGTGACTCTAACCTAACAAGTGAAAGATCTATATGACAAGAACTTTAGGTCTCTGAAGAAGGAAATCGAAGAAGTCCTCAGAAAATGGAAAAATTTGCCATGCTCAGGGATTAGCAGGATTAATATAGTTAAAATGGACATTTTGCCAAAAGCAATCTACAGATTCAATGCAATCCCCATCAAAATCCCAACTCAGTTCTTTACAGAGTTAGAAAAAGCAATTCTCAAATTCATCTGGAATAACAAGAAACCCAGGATAGCTAAAACTATTCTCAACAACAAAAGAAATTCTGGGGGAATCAGTATCCATGACTTCAAGCAATACTACAGAGCAATAGTTTTAAAAACTGCATGGTATTGGCACAGTGACAGACAAGTGGACCAATGGAATAGAATTGAATATCCAGAAATGAATCCACACACGTATGTTCACTTGATCTTCGACAAAGGAGCCAAAAACATCCAGTGGAAAAAAGATAGCCTTTTCAACAAATGGTGCTGGATCAATTGGAGGTCAGCATGCAGAAGAATTCGAATTGATCCATTCTTATCTCCATGTACTAAACTTCACTCTAAGTGGAGTTAGCCATTCTGACTGGTGTGAGGTGAAATCTCAAGGTTGTTTTGATTTGCACTCCCCTAATGACCTGTATCAAGGACCTCCATATAAAACCAGACACAGTAAAACTAATAGAAAAGAAACTGGGGAAGACCTTTGAGGACATGGGAACAGGGGAAAATTTCCTGAACAGATCACCAAAAGCTTATGCTTTACGGTCAAGAACTGACAAATGGGACCTCATAAAATTACAAAGTTTCTGTAAGGCGAAGGACACTGTTAAAAGGACAAAATGGCAACCATCAAATTGGGAAAGGATATTCACCAACCCTACATCAGATAGAGGGATAACATCCAATATATACAAAGAACTCAAGAAGTTAGACCCCAGGCAAGCAAATAACCCTATTAAAAATGGGGTACAGATAGTAACAAAGAATTTTCACCTGAAGAAATTTGGATGGCGAGAGGCACCTTAAGAAGTGCTCAACATCATTAGTCATTAGGGAAATGCAGATCAAAACAACCCTGAGTTTTTACCTTACACCAGTCAGAATGGCTAAGGTCAAAAACTCAGGAGACAGCAGGTGTTGGCGTTGATGTGGAGAAAGAAGAACACTCCTCCACTGCTGGTGGGGCTGTAAGATGGTACAACCACTTTGAAAATCAGTCTGGAGGTTCCTCAGAAAACTGGACATGAGACTTCCAGAGGACCCTGCTATACCTCTCCTGGGCATATAACCAAAGATTCCCTGGCATCCAATAAAGACACATACTCCATTATGTTCATAGCGGCCTTATTTATAATAGCCAGAAGCTGGAAAGAACCCAGATGCACTTCAACGGAAGAACAGATACAGAAAATGTGGTATATTTACACAATGGAATACTACTCAGCAATTAGAAACAATGAATTCACAAAATTTTTAGACAAACGGTTTGATCCGGAAAATATCACCCTAAGTGAGGTAACCCAATCACAGAAGAATACACATGGAATGCAATCTCTGATATGTGGATATTAATTAGCCCAGAATCCCTGAATACCCAAGGCACAAATTGCATAACAAATGACTCCCATGAATAATTATGGAGAGGGTCCTGATCCTGGAAAGTATTGATCTAGCATGGGAAGGGAATATAAAATCAGAGAAATAGGAGAGAGGTGATTGGAGAAGAGATGGAGAGAAGGTTTATGGGACATATGGGGAGGGGGGATCCTGGAAAGGGGAAATCATTTGGAATGTAAACAAAGAATATAGAAAACAAAAATATTTTTTAAAATGGAGAACTACATACAAATAAATATAATTTCTTACTCAAATGAGGAAATTGATATGGCTCAATATCCTAACTGGAGTAATAATGAAAGTAGAATGAAAATTTTGTAAGTAAATTTATTAAGGATGTGTTAGAACTTGTCTCTTTCAGTTAAATGATAAACAGAAGATAGTTATTATAAAGTCCTTCACAATGTCTGTAACTTTTATTACTATATACTCTCATTTTATAGTTCAGGATAAAATAAGTTCTTACATAAAGCATGTGATTTAAGGTAATATCAATATGAATTGCATTGGAAATGTAAATATAATTGCTTCCTACTCTCAATTCTCTATATGAAAAGATATTATGTATAGAAAATCCAGGTTTTTAAATCTCTTAATGAATTTGCATGGAAATAGTATTAGCTTCTAAATTGAGACATATTAACTGAACAAATTTATCAACCTATTATAATCATGGTATATGCTTTATCTAATAGATCTACTGGGTAATATGTATTATATAATATTGTTAAATAGCAAAATGGATGTTAAAAAATGAAATAAAAATTGGCAAAGGATAAATGACAAATATGAACAAAAACAGCCAATTTGGGATCATCATATCCTTATCCAATAAATGTCATCCCTGTCTATCAATTTCATTTAAACTAACAATGTGTTTTAATTTGTATTTTGATAAATCATATTTTCAAGGATTTCATATTAATAATAAGTACATATTGTAACTGCCGTGACATTGGAATTATTTTCAGCTTTTCTTTTTTTAAATTTTTTTATTTATTTATTTTTTTAATATTTTTATTTTCTATATTCTTTGTTTACATTCCAAATGATTTCCCCTTTCCCGGATTCCCCCACCCATATGTCCCATTGATGAGCATCTACTCAAATACTGAAATGTGAGGGGCCGCCCGTTGCTCCTGCAAACTCCACTACAAGGTGGCGTTCGCATCTAGTTAAAATGTATCATTAACCAGCGATTCAAATCAGTGCGCATGCCTGAAGTGATTTAACGTCCTTCGGTCTCTGCCTACCTCGTGGCGTAATATGGGCTGATGAGCTGCAACCAATTAGGAAGTGCCACGTCCTAGGCGGGCTTACCAGCCTATAAAAGGGACAGTTTTTCAGACCATTAGAGTCTCCGTTGTTGTAAGCTTATGCTCTCTCTCTCAAGAGCCATTAAAGCCTTTCTACAGAAGGATCCTGAGTGTGCCGCGTCGTTTTGCTGGCGAGACGGTAGCGCGGGACACTGAAATCTGTAGTAATTGTTTATATTCTTCAAAAATTTGTGCTAAAAATTGTTTTTCTTTAGGATGTCTACAAATACTATCACAGATTTAATCCATGATTTCTTAAGATTTATTTATTTATTTTGTGTGAATACAGTGTTGCTCTCTTCAGACACTCCAGAAGAGTGCATCAGATTGCATTACAGATGGCTGTGAGCCACCATGTGGTTGCTGGGAACTGAACTCAGGACCTCTAGAAGAGCAGCAGTCAGTGCTCTTAACCACTGAACCATCTCTCCAGCTCCAAATCCATGATTTCTTTTCTTGTGGTACATATATATAATTTTTGTCTATACAGAGAACACATTATTATGTAGGACCAGGCACTGGAAGCCCAATTACCTTCTATTGGGAAATCATAAAGTCCTCCTAGTTTTCGTAAATGTAACCTCCTAAGTTTCTGTGTAATACTAATGAGTCAACCCACATATTGTATTTGTTGTTGTCATTATTGTTTAGTTGTTGATGTAACATCACAAATAGACTAAGATAGCTAATACATTTAAAAAGTTTTAAGCATTTCCCTAATGATTAATGAAGTTGAGCATTTTTTAAGATGCTTCTCCGCCATCCGAATTTCTTCAGGTGAGAATTTCTTGTTTAACTCTGTACCCCATTTTTTAATAGGGTTGTTCGGTTTTCTGGAGTCTAACTTCTTGAGTTCTTTATATATATTGGATATTAGCCCTCTATCTGATGTGGGATTGGTGAAGATCTTTTCCCAATTTGTTGGTTGCCGATTTGTCCTCTTGATGGTGTCCTTTGCCTTACAGAAACTTTGTAATTTTATGAGGTCCCATTTGTCAATTCTTGCTCTTAGAGCATACGCTATTGGTGTTCTGTTCAGAAACTTTCACCAGTCAGAATGGCTAAGATTAAAAATTCAGGAGACAGCAGGTATTAGAGAGGGTGTGGAGAAAGAGGAACACTCCTCCACTGCTGGTGGGGGTTGCAAATTGGTACAACCACTCTGGAAATCAGTCTGGCGGTTCCTCTGAAAACTGGGCACCTCACTTCCAGAAGATCCTGCTATACCACTCCTGGGCATATACCCAGAGGATTCCCCACCATGTAATAAGGATACATGCTCTACTATGTTCATAGCAGCCCTATTTATAATTGCCAGATGCTGGAAAGAACCCAGGTATCCCTCAACAGAAGAGTGGATGCAAAAAATGTGGTATATCTACACAATGGAGTACTATTCAGCCATTAGAAACAATGAATTCATGAAATTCTTAGGCAAATGGATGGAGCTAGAGAACATCATACTAAGTGAGGTAACCCAGACTCAAAAGGTGAATCATGATATGCACTCACTAATAAGTGGTTATTAACCTAGAAAACTGGAATACCCAAAACATAATCCACACATCAAATGAGGTACAAGAAGAAAGGAGGACTGGCCCCTGGTTCTGGAAAGACTCAGTGAAACAGTATTCTGCAAAACCAGAACGGGGAAGTGGGAAGGGGTGGGTGGGAGGACAGGGGAAGAGAAGGGGGCTTACGGGACTTTCGGGGAGTGGGGGGCTAGAAAAGGGGAAATCATTTGAAATGTAAATAAATTATATCGAATTAAAAAAATAAAAAAAGTTTTAAGTATCAACTTTTGTGAATTTTATTTGTTTAATTAACTTCTGAACATATTTATTAAAAGTCTTAAATATTGCTGAAGCAGCAAAAGTTGATATTTTAATGTATAATAATTCGCAAATTTGACTACAACTTCAGTTCACATAGCCTCTATGGATGCATATTTGTGCATATATATATATATATATATATAGTAGATTTATATAATAAATAAATAGTAGATGAGTAATTATGCTTTTAAAACAAAATGCAATGCCATTCTATAAGCTGTTAAATAATAAACATGATTTCTTATTAAGATTCATAATATACAAGATTCCATTATCACATGAATAATAAATATTAGTATTTATGAGTATGAAAATTACAACAAAATCTCCAAGAAGATACAAGTAAAAATGTCAAAAATCAACGTTTCAAGGGAATTAAATTCCACTCATCCTAAGGTTTTTGCAACTGACTTACTGAGTATGAACTCTGACTTTATCGCTGACATGTCTGTGATTCCTTGTTAAGGTGACAAAGCAAGCACTAAATCAGTTCTGATGGCCAGCAGATGAACATCCTTCACTTAGATCCTCAGCTCTTCAGGTAATCCCCTTTGACAAATGCTGCTTCAATTTAGATACTATCTTGATAAAATAACTTTGATTTTTAAAGAACATGGATTATGTGAATGTTACAGTCTAAAGCTTTCTCTTTGTACTTGTAAAACAGTAATACTTGAATGAAGAAATGAGTTCACTTCAGACTTAAGTATTATCCAATCAAAGCAATTTAGACGTTTGATATCATTTCAATTGTGATAATGTTGCTATTTTTAAAAATTTTACTTAAAGTAGTTTTCTAGATGTGAAATATTTTTCTTCCTCAATCTTGCAAATCTTGGTTATTTGCTTTTTATTTCCGTAGTTAAGTGTGACTTGGGAATATGTACTAATGTGCTATCTCAGAAATTTTCAAAGTTGAAAAACAGCATTAATCAAAAATAAAAATTCTGGTATTGATAATTATTGAATATGTGTCTCACAAATTTACCATTTACCAGTTCAATGAGCCCCTTCTTGCAGAATGTGTTCTTTCTTTTCCCTAACCTACTCTCAGCATCCCAGGAAAATGACATTTAATATATCGTGCAAGTTTCTGCCCAATCTAAGTCAAAACATTTGCTTCTTTCTACAGTGGATTCTTCATTACTTCTAATTTATTTTTTATGTTACTGAGGTTTTTTCTCAAAAGATACCAGCTCCTTGAAAACACAATGTGAATTTTAAAAAATCCTATTTCCAAGTCTTTACCTACTTTCTGTGGACCCAACCCACATCCCAATTCAACCAACATTATTTGTAAAACAAATAAAAAACAATTTGTGGTTCCAAAAAATTCTTGTACATTTGGCCTTATAGAAGGTGAGATTATCAGCAGCTACACTATTAAGAAGAAAATTGATTCTCCTTTTCACTGTATCTAACAATCTCCATTAGCTCCACAGCTAGGATATGATTTCATGTTCATCTCCTGTCTTGTTGACAGGATTTTTATTGTTCATACTTGCACACATTTCATGCATCCTGTCACAGATGCTTTGAGTTAATTATAGGTACCTGTTCTTTTATATCTACAGTATACTATTTACTGTCTATTTTTATTATTTGTATACTCAAGTAACTATGAGGCTAAAATGTTTTTAGGCCCCTATGCCGCAATGATCACTGTGCCTTAGGAGGATGAGATGTGGCTGGTATATATGACCTATTTAGGACTGAGCATTCTCACGTGTCCTCTGTAACTTCAACTTAGCCTGGGTAGTGTCTCTGTGATAATCACTATCTACTTCACATAGAAGCTTCTCTGATCAGACTTCAGATACAAGTTAATCAATATGTATAACAAACTACTAGGGTTTTTTCCATAGAATGGGGATTTAGAAGAATAGTAAGTCTGGCCTCTCACTTAGGTTACATCTGTCTATTCATACATTATATTCAGTAATGGTTCAGTATGGATTTCATCTTGTGGAGTGGGCCTAAAACCCAGTTGTCAAGTGGTGTTTTATGCTCATGATACTTTATTTTATTGCTGAGCAGCAAGCTGGTCTTGTCTTATAAGTCATTAGTATGTCTTGAAATATGTGGGTGAGATTGCGGACTACTTTTCTCTGCAGTATGGATAACCTCTTCCAGCGCTTAAGTATGTGATGCCTATGGTAGTACATACAGATCATTGTGGGGACTGTAATACGGCAGGTTCATGAAATTTCACTGGCTAAAATGATGCGACACATTAACACTGGGATTTTATTTTATATTTTACATGTATTTAAATTTGTGCTGATTTTTATTGAAAATAATTTTAATACACTATATTTTTACCATTGTTTTCTTTTCGCTTTTCCCTCCCAGATCATCCAAACCCTCCCTACCATCCAAACTCCTTGCTTTAGTTCTTTTTCTCTTTGGAAAACCAAAAGACAAAGATAAAGAAGCACCCCTTGCCTCTCCATGAAGACTGTTACTCATAATATCCAGAAACATCCTCAGTGTCCATCAGAAGGTGAATGGATATGAAAAGCATGGCCCTCTTACACAATGGGATATTATTCAGCTATAAAACATGAAATAAAGCAAAATCATGAATTTTTCCAGATTAATAATCATAGTTAGAAAACCACCATCCTGACAAACTTTGTGTGCACTCTCTTTCATGTAGATATTAGCTTTTAAGTCTTTGCTAAGGGTAGTACATTCCACACAATCTCAGTGATTACATAGACAGTAAGGCACCAAAAGGGAAAGCAAAACCTTTAAGGTCAGGGAAACAGAACATGTGCTTACAGAGATGCTTGAGGGCGGCTGGAATGGGATTGTTAAACAGGAAGTATGGAAAGAATAGTATAAAGAGGAACTAGAGGGAAGGACAAGTAACACACTTGCCACATGAGGAGTCATATAAAAACTACTATAGTAAAAAATGCCTAAATTCTCAAATTATATGAAAGAAATCTAAATGTAATCAGCAAAAAATGGGAGAAGCAATGTCCCCACTATACAGCTTTTGTCACCAAATAAAAAGTTCAGTATCAGGAATGTGCTGTATGCAAATGAGTTAATGTACTGGCAGTTTTACTTATTACTCTCTACTACAGATATTGACATTGTTTCTCTGCTATAGTACACCCTCTCTCCTCATCTCTCTGTGTCTCCCTCCCTCCTGCTGTCTGTCTCTGTCTCTGTCTCTGTCTCTGTATCTCTGTCTCTCTGTCTCTGTCTCTCTCTGTCTCTCTGTCTCTGTCTCTGTGTCTCTCTCTTTCTCTCTCTCTCTCTGTGTGTGTGTGTTTGTGTGTGTGTGTGTGTGTGTGTGTGTGTGTGTGTGTGTATGTATGTGCATGTATCCAAACTTCAATTCTGTGTATAAATTAAAAATACACAAAGGTCCTGTTTCCTGTTTACATTTATACTTTGTTCCAAATCAGTGTAATGAAACAGTTTTCTATAACATGATGACATTATGTTTAGGTCAAACAAAGGCTGGTGGGTTTATCCTAAGCTTGCTACTCCAACTCAATGTGGCAAAACATCCTAATGTTCTGAAAAACCAAACCAAACCAAACCAAACCAAACCAAACCAAAACAATCATTTCTTCCTCCCCTTCTATCTCCCTTTCTCTCTCCTTCTCTCTGACCTCTCTTCTTTCTCTCTGATTTCTCTCTTTGTCTTACCTGCTTTCATTCTGTTCCCTCTCTTTTTCCCTTCTTCCCGCTCTCCCTCCCTCCCTATTGTTTCTTTTCTTCATCATGTTTTGTTCCCACCACCCTACACAGGCCAGTATAATGGATTTCAAGAATTTATGTGGGATGAAAAATGAAACAAAGTGTGAATGAAGGTCACAATATTTCACCTTAGATAACTAAGCATGTGATATTTGTTTCATGAGTATAAAAGGAGCAATAACAATATATTACATAGTTTAAAAGTGGAAAATGTTTAAATCTAGATGTTCTTATTTGAAAACTGTGTATGAGAGATTGTGTATGTGATAATTATGTTAATTATTTAAATTCTCTAAAAGAATTAATATCTTAGTTTATACATATAATATATATGTATATAATTTTGATATCAGGAAACTAATGAAGCTAAGGGAAAAATTAAAAATATATAAGACAAACAATTCTAAAATAAAATACAAGTTATAATGGAAACAAATTACCTAGTTGAAATTAATCTAATTTTAAGGAGATTTGATGAACTGCATTTGAAGCTTTATAGGCATTAGTTGGAAGATGTTAAAAAGTATGAAAATAAACTACATCATGTTTTATAATATACTTTTAAACTTTCCTTTTTATTTTATATTATATTCAAATATAAAGATACTTATATAACAGAACTATTTACTTCATCTTCAAAGTACAAAAGCTGTTTCACAAATGTAACTTTGTCAGTATATTTAGGTTTGACATTTCAAAAGAAGCTAATTTTATAGTTTGAATAATCGAGTTTAATATTTTTTAGAAATACTTTGAAAGCCTATTCATATATTTTAGTGTATTATGTATTTTAAAAAGAAATGTATCCACAGCAAGTTATTGTTAATTTAGCATCACTTTTTTTTAACACTGCCTCTTTCATGTCACATCTCTGAATTTTCAGCCTTTCTGATAACTTAAATGAATATTACTCAATGTTCCTATGAAACATCTAAGGAGCTGTGTTGGTGAAAAATTACAACATTGTCATCCAGGTTCAAGATTGCAAATGAAGCACCTGGGAAGCACTAGCTGACTGTCTTAGAGGGTTTTAACTAAAACATTTGTCACTAAAACAAAGTAATGCTACTGCAACCCTATTAGTCTTCTTTGTTTCTCATCTACCACTGATTACACTTTGTATACAAGACATCAAATCAATGTTGGGATGTAGCTAGAAAGTACAGACTATTGCTGATGCCAAGAAGTGTTTACTTACAGGAACCTAGTATAGCTATCCTGTGAGAGGCTCTGCCAGAGTTTGACAAATACAGATGTGGATGTACACAGCTAAACATCAGACTGAGTGAGGGGACCGTAATGAAGAAGTGAGAGCAAGGATTGTAGGTGCTGAAACGGTTTGCTTCCCTATAGGAAGAACAAAAATATCAACCAACCAGAAGCCCCCACCCAAGCTCCCCGGGACTAAACCACCAACAAAAGAGTATAGGCGTGTTGGGGGATGAGCAGCCCATGGCTCCAGCTAGATAGATAGTAGAGGATTGCCTTCTCTGGCATCATCAGGAGGGGAGCTCCTTAGTCCTGTGGAGGCTTGTTGCCCCAGGATAGGAGAATGCTAGGGTTCTGAGGTAGGAGTAGGTGAGCTGGTAGGGGGTACCCTCATAGAGGCAGGAGGGGAGGATGGAGGGAATAGGGGATTTGTGGAGGGGAAACCGGGAAGAAGGATAACATTTGAAATGTAAATAAATAAAATAACCAATAAAAATGAAACCAAATAAAGTAAAAATATAAGAAAGTACAGACAAGCAGCTTACTTTTAATACGTGAGAAAGTACACACATAATATGCAAATGTCACACAATGAAATAATGCTTTTGAAAATGTTGAAAAAGTCTCAACATTTATTTTAAAATGCTAACTGTATAAAGGACTTGCCTATAAGTAGTGGTTATAAGAACTCAGCAGTAATTTTTAAAAGGAATATTATTATATTTATTGCAAATAATGGCTAGAGAAAGTACTAAAGTCTTTGATATACAGGTTAATTCAGAGACTTTGCACATTCAGGAAATATCTAACATACTTTGTATTAACTAAAGACCTTATAAAACAAGAAAGTTGCCAGTAAGTAGTAGTGCATGTCTTTAATCCCAGCACTTGGGAGGCTGAGGCAGGCAGATTTCTGAGTTTGAAACCAGCCTAGTCAACAGAGTGAGTTCCATGATAAGCCAGGACTATACAGAGAAAACCTGTCTCAGAAAACCACCACCACCAACAAAACCATGAAAGTAAAAAATCTTTGCATGTAAATTGGTGAAGATCTGAAAGAGATGGTGACAGTGGTCAACTGGTTCTGGTGGTGGTTGATGCCTGTGAGTTCTGACACTTAAAAGACTGAAATGGTTGTCAAACTATTCTTTAAGTCCCCATTGAAAAGGTTAAAGGAATGCAACTCTTAGTTCATATAGTAAATAATTTATACAAAACAACATCAAAGGGAGGAGAGGCCCTTGGTCCTGGAAAGGTTCAATGCCACAGTAGGGGAATAGCAGCACAGGGAAGCAGGAGAGGGTTAATTGTGGAAAAGGGAAAGGGAAAATGGCTTGTGGGTTTTTTTTGGGGGGGGGGCCAGGAAAGGGGAAATCATTTGAAATGTAAATAAAGAATATATCTAATAAAAATTAATATTTTCCATTAAAAAACACATAGTTTTAGAAAAGCCAACACCAAAAACAGAAACAAGGCAGATGTTCAAGGAAAGAAAAGCAAAACTTCCTCGTTATAACAGAAATATTAGATGTGTATTAAATATTTAAGCCAGTATAAGTATTCTTTTATTTGATGTTTAATTAATTTTATTTTTAATTGGTTATCTTATTAATTTAAATTTCAAATGTTATTCCCCTTCCCAGTTTCCCCTCTACAAACTCCCTATCCCATCTTCCTTTCCTTTCTACCCACCCACCTACTCGAGTCATCAAGCCTTCACAGGACCAAAGGCCACCCCTCCCATTGATGCCACATAAGGCAATCCTCTGCTACATATGCAGCTGGAGCCATGGGTCCCTCCATGTGTACTCTTTGGATGGTGGTTTAGTCCCTGGGAGCTCTGGATGGTCTGGTTGTTTGATACTGTTGTTCATCCTCTGGGGTTGCAAATCCCTTCAGCAAGTTCAGTTCTTCTACTACATTTTCCATTGGGGCAAACATAATTCTTTTTCCTTTTTAATTTTTTATTAGATATTTGCTTTATTTATATTTCAAATGTTAGTACCTTTACACATTACCCCACCAAAAACTCCCTATCCCATCCCCCACTTCCCCTTCCCCCCTACCCCTGCTATATTTCCTGACTTGCATTTCTCTATGCTGGTGAATAGAACCTTCACAAGACCAGTGGTCTCTCCTTTCACTAATGTCTGAAATGGCTATCTTCTGTTACATATGTAGCTGGAGCTGTGAGACCCTCCTTATGTAATCTTTGGTTTGTGGTTTAGTCCCTGGGAGTTCTGGAGTACTGTTTGGTACATATTATTGTTCCTCTTGCAGAGCTGCAAACTTCTTCAGCTCCTTGGGTCTTCTCTCTTGATGCTCTATTGGAGACCCTATTCTCGTTCTATTGTTTGGCTGTGAGCCATGGGTGTTTTGATCCACTTTCCAATAAGGATCAAAGTATACGAACTTTGATCTTCTTTAATCTTGAGCTTCATGTGGTCTGTGAGTTGTGTCTTAGGTATTCCAAGCTTTTGGGATGATATTTACTTATCAGTGATTGCATAATGTGTGTGTTCTTTTGTGATTGGTTTACCTTACTCAGGATGTTAGTTTCTCCATTTGCCTAAGAATTTCATATACTCATTGTTTTTAGTAGCTGAGTAGTAAGAACTCCATTGTGTAAATGTACCACATTTTCTATGTCCATTCCTCTGTTTAGGGACATCTGGGTTCTTTCCATTGTCTAGTTATTATAAATAAGCTATAAAAATTAGGCAACTTAATTTTTTGTATACAGATCATGTGTTTAAAACTTGCTTGTAATACCTGACAAAGGAGATACCAGGACAGTGGTGTGTTTTTAACGCCAGGTATATCCATTTCACTCTGGATATTCTGAACCCTGCAATTTTTCCAAATGCTGAAAAAGTAACTACATGCTTTGTGTTAATATGGGATAGCATTGAACATAACTTTCAAATAAGAATGATGATTGTGTTGGTTTTTGTTATTTTGTTTTATTATTATGACTTTGCATTTTGTATTTAATGTCAGAGAATCTTTTCTTCTATTTCATAAAGAACAATGAGAAGACCTAGTGATATGAGTTGTTTGTCAAATAATGACATTTCCACATTTAAAAATATTTCATACAAGGAATTTGAATTATATAATAATTGTTCAATTATATTTTTAAGCTGTGATGATTTTTGCTAATTTATAATGTGATTATTATTTTATAATTACTTGTTTAGTCCTGCATGACTTTCAAGTTGCTACCTTGTGTCACTCCCAAATTTCATAAGATTCATTAATTTTGTTTTGTCATTCTTGCTGGAAGTTTGCCAATTTTGTTTACCTTTTCTCAGACTCCAAGAATTCGGCTTTTTGTTATTTTCCATTTCACTTTTCTTTTCAACTTAATCTATTTTGCTCTTGCCTATATAATATACTTTAGATACAGTTGTATATAATATCCCCCTTGCTTGCTATGTTGTTTAGAGATTTATTTTTCAGAAATCAAGGCATTCTTTTGATTTTTAAATACACATAAAATCGTTTAATTTCCAGACAATTTAATTGATACACATTCTCTACATAATTTAATTTTATGTTTGAGTGATTTATCATTTTGTTGCCTTAAAATTATTTAAAAATATTTTAGTGAGTATACATGTAATTGCTGTTTTCCTGTTTTTTATTCTAGTTTTACTTGATATGACTACAGACAGTAGTTTTCAGTTAAGACCATTTTTAATTTATGTAAACTTTGATGTAAGATCTCAGAAAATTAGTAATCAATTTACTTTACGATTCAGCTCTACCACTCCTGGACATATATCCAAAGGACAAGGATACTTGTTCAACGAGTCCATAAAATTATGCTCAGCTTTGGTCATAATAGCCAGTAAATGGAAAACAATCTTGATGTTTCTCAACCAAAGAGTGGATAAAATTTGATGCATTTACATAATGGAACATTATACAGCTATTGAAAACAATGGTACAATGAAGTTTTTGGCCAATTGGTAGAACTAGAAAAATCATGATGAGTGAGGTAAACCAGACTCAGAAAACCAAGCATAGAATTCACTCACATACAGCTGTATATTAACTGTAACTTAAAATACAACCATGCATCCATCCATAGACTCCAAGAGACCAAGTAACAAGGAGGACCTAAGGCAGAATCCTAGGATCCCCTTGCAAAAGGAGAGTAGAAAAAAAATCATGGGTAGATGCAGGTGGGTGGAGGTGGTATGATACCAGGAGAGATCAGATGGCAGAGAGGGAAGAAAAGAATACTGGCAGAAATGAATGGAATTGGGAGAGGGGACAGTAGAACTCTAGTGCAATAGAAACTCCATGGAATCTACGAAAGAAACAGTCTGAGTAAGGGGCAACAGGGAGCCTGCACCAGTCATCTTCTGTAACTAAGTAAGTCTTTAAGTCAAGTGATTGGGACACCAGCTCAGCCACAGAAGAGCTACGGTTTGTCCTACCTATGAGTGTTCTGGTACTGGAGTTTAGTAGAATCATCATCAAAGATATCAGAAAGACTTTATCCAGCATCTGATAGGAAGAGATGCAGAGTATTGAAGAGTCATGCAGAGCAGGGGGACGGACACTCTTAGCAACCAGGTCAGGGTCATTAAGAGATCACAAGACCATAGGCCACAGAATCAAATGACCAGGATATATGGGAGTTCACAGATATCAGGAAATGTGCAGGTGTTTGACCTAGGTCTTCTGCATGTACTTTAAGGCTAAGTAGCTTGGTATTCTTATGGAAATCCTAACTGTGGGAGCAGGAGTGTCCCTGAGTGTTTTTCCAAATTGTGAAATACACTTCCTCTTACTGTGTTGCCTTGATGTCATGGTATATGCAGGGTCTTATTGTAGCTTGTTATGCCATGATTCGTTGAGGGTCTAATCTTTTCTGTAGGGAGACAGAGTGGTGGATCTAGAATAGAGGGGAGGTGGGAGTGAGAAACTCTGGGTGAGAAGAGTGGTAATGTACCATTGGATATAATATATGAGAAAAATTTTTTAAAAAGAAAGAAATATCATGCCCCCTACACATACACACATATACATAAACACAAACACAGACACCAAACAAAAACCAAAACAAATAAAAAATCAAAATGAACAAACAAAATCAGTCATAAGGAGTATGCTATGAAGCTGTTTCCTAGTAACGTCAGAATTTATGTACATGATATCTCATTAGAATAACTGCCTTAATGAACTGATCATGAACAAAAGCAATATACATTCTAAAGTGGAAAGAAGAAAGACCATAAGACTTTAAATTTGTGCAATGAACTACATGCAGCAAAGGAGTGCTTGGAATTCAAGAAACAGTTCTCCCCAGATCAAATTTCACCAATTTATTATTCAGTTGAAATGGTCAGCAATGGAAACCTACATTGTAACTGCATATATTCTGCAGAGTAAGTTACATTTAGGAATACACACACACACACACACACACACACACACATATATATATATATATATATTGCATGTACATATGCATGCTATAAAAATGAAAGCAGATGAGATGAATTTAAAAGAGGCAATGAGGGTTATATAAGAACTTTTAGGGATAAGAAAGTAAAGAAAATGTGGTATATTTACACAATGGACTACTACTCAGCAATTAGAAACAATGAATTCACAAAATTTTTAGGCAAGTGATTTGATCTGGAAAATATCATCCTAAGTGAGGTAACCCAATCACAAAAGAATATACATGGAATGCAATCTCTGATAAGTGGATATTAATTAGCCCAGAAGCCCTGAATACCCACGGCACAAATTGCATAACAAATGACTCCCATGAAGAAGTATGGACACGGTCCTGATCCTGGAAAGGATTGATCTAGCATGGGAAGGGAATATAAGGAGAGAGAAAAAGGAGGGAGGTGATTGGAGAAGGGATGGAGAGAAGAAGGTTTATGGGACATATGGGGAGGGGGGAGCTGGGAAAGGGAAAATCATTTAGAATGTAAACAAAGAATATAGAAAATAAAAATATTAAAAAATGAAAGAAAGTAAAGAAAGAAATTACGTAATATTTATTTCAAAAAATTATAGGGGTAATGTCTCCAGCATTGGGAGAAAAAAATAACAACCGTACAGAAACCTACAAGGAAAAATGGAAAGATGTTAAGGAAGATACTTAAGTTGACTGCTGGTTACACACAAACCACACACATACACACACACACACACTCATACACACACACACACACACACTTATGAAACTTTTTATTTTGAGAATTTCATATGTTTGTGTAATGTGTTTTGCTTAAGTCCACTATGAAAAACTTGCTTCTCATTTTTTACCAAACATTTCCCCACATTTTTATGTTATTCTCTTTCTTTTCCAAACAAAAATATATTGAGTTCATTTAAGGATGCTTACAGGTGTGGGAGTGTATGGCCATCTGTGTACTGAATTATGAGTATCCTCTAAAGGGCCAAGTCCTTGTGGAGGCAAAAATAAAAACCTGCCTCTCCTCACAGAAACATATATCTTTCTGGCCAGCAAGCTTTTTGTTGACAAAACCACATTTCTAAGCCCTAATCTTCTACAGCTATTGGGCCATTTTTACAATTTTTAAAATTTACTTCTTCATAACATTTCACTAGTTGCATGTTTTTCAGTTCTGCAATGGCTGTGGTGGCAGGAACTTCATATTTAGTATGGTTGAAAGCTGATTTTTATTCAGCATAATTCTCTAATAGTATTATATTAGATAAATTATATTGATTTATCTATAAAATAATAGTCTCTTCTGCTGTCTCCCTCAAAAATAATTATTGGACATGTTGGCAGCTGTAAAATTTCCAATTGTTTTTATTTCTATGTGGAAAGTCTTATATTTTTCCAATCACTTGGGGGGACATACTTCTGTATTAAAATCTTTGCCAGTTTTTCTTTCTTTTTTTTAATTTTTTGTTTTTTGTGGTTTTTTGGTTTTTTGGATTTGGTTTTTCTCAAGACATGGTTTCTCTGTGTAGCCCTGGCTGTCCTGGAACTCACTCTGTAGACCAGGTTGGACTCGAACTCAGAAATTCATCTGCCTCTGCCTCCCAGAGAGCTGGGATTACAGGTATGCACCACCACTGCCCGGCTAAATGTTTGCCAGTTAATACCCACATCTCTGTTCATTTTATAGCAGGTGGTACTTTTACCATCAATTTGATGACTTCCTCATCCTTGGTATGGGAAGAAGCTTTGCACTGAATCAATTGAATTTTTAATATTAATCTGAGAGTTCTCTGCCTTTAAAATTATGATAATGAGTTAATGATAAGGAATCTGTTTGATTAGGCTTATCAACATAGCGATCACAGACCACAAGGACTAACCAATATCTGTAGAATGGTGCCCAATGTGAGTCTTCATGTGTGGCAAGAAGCTTTGCCACACTTGTCTTCTCTACTATCTTTCTGATACCTATGCATGATCAAAGGTAGATCTCTAAGGTTCTACACCAAAAATCCTATTCTGGGGTTAAATGGAAACTATAAAAAACAAGCCAAAAAAACTAAAAAGCAATGCATTGGATATGACTTCTATAGTTTAGTAAATCCTATTAGGTAATAATATGATGTGGCCAACACCCAATAATCAAGGCAAAATCCTATGGATTTAATCATCTCTGGCAGAATTACTGGGGCCATTACTCCAATCTATATTTATTAATTGTCAAGCTATGCTCCCCAAGTACTAACTTTTTGAGTCTTCGCAGGTTATTTCTATTCTATCAGCACATCCTCAGTGAACATTTCATTTTGGACACATGCTCCCGGGTCATCACATCTCTTGGATACGTTATGTTCTCTCTGTTTTCTTTCTCCTAAATTCCTTTCTCCTTCTTCTCATTAACCCTACATGCAAATGTCCAACCTGCTACCTGAAAATGCTCCCTCATCTTTTCTCCCCAATAATTGGTGGTATCCACCCTTAGATAACAAATAGTTTAAAATTAGGATGCAAAGTTTACAAAACATCACATGATGAGAATATGCTCATCTAGGGTAACCAGATCATGAGGGCCCAGTATTTAGCATTTGAATACATAGTACTAGAACAACTTCCAACACTACAGTGCATTTTATCAGACTTCTTTAGGAACTCACTTCCAAATAACAGAGAAAAGTGACTCCTATAGGATTTCTGTCCTTATAGTTGGAAGTGGATTTTTCTATTTCCTTTCACATTGTTGAAAAGTTATAGAGTGGAAATTTTAATGAAAAATTTTCTGTATTTTTTTCTACTTTGGAATTTTCCTTTTCAGTATTCAAATCAGAACTATAGAGTTTCTCTTTTTTATTTCATAGAACTTTCGTACATCCTGCTTAGTTCAATTAGTGAACATCTAATAAATAAAAGAAATTAGATTTAAATGTTATCTACACACACACACACACACAAGCACGCACGCTAGAAAAACACAAAATATTTCACATATTCAGGTTTTATGAGCAAGTACACTGAAGCAGAATGTATATGTTTGATTCACTTTATGTTGAATATAAATTATAAACGCATAGTTCTATATAGCATTATAAGGCATTAAATCTAGAGACTTCTACTCTAGAACTGAGGTACACACAATCATTTAAAGGAAAAGAAAACAACAGTATTTAGCTCTTGGCCTTGAGCTCAGTATTTAACACTGACTGCCCTCAAACTCATCATCATCATATTTCAGGCATCCACTTTCTAGAATTGTCAGTACACATAGCTATTATATTATATTTCCATTAAAAGTTATGAATTTTAATCTGTATGCTTAATATTAATTTCACTTCAATGAAACTCAATATATTTATACATATTTCAATACATTATGTTCTGTACTTTAGATATGTATTTCATTATTATATTATTTACAGTACTTTGGAGAGTAACATGTTATGAAAAGAAATATTTTAGATTTCATTTATAAAATAGACAACTGCCAGGCAGTGGTGGCGCACACCTGTAATCCCAACACTCTGGGAGGCAGAGGCAGGCAGATTTCTGATTTTGAGGCCAGCCTGGTATACCAAGTGAGTTCCAGGACAGCCAAGGAAGGCTATACAGAGAAACCCTGTCTCGAAAAAACCAAATCAAAAAAAAAAGATTTATAAAGTAAACAACTATTTTATCAATTAAACTATCCATTTCCATAAGCTTCTTTACATAATCACTTAGCTTTTGTGGATGATACCCAAAGAAAGTGGAAATAAGACAATGATAGGACTCATATGAGATGGACACAAAACTATTTTAAAAATTAAATTAAATGATATCCTTGATGAGATATTGACTAAAACATGATGAGTTTTATTGTTGCTTCTCTAATCTGTACTCAGGTGGCATCTCTAACAGATTATTAGTAAGTTCAAATGTGAGTCTTCTGTAAAGTAGCTGAAAATGTCTTTTTCAGACTATGAACCATGTATATATCTCTCTGTATTTATTTAAATAGCATTTATGCTACATTTTATTGTTGCTATACTTAACTTTAGTTTGAAGCTATTAAAATATCATTCTTTGGGGATGATGCTTATCATTTCTTTTTATGTGCACCTTTGAATAATCACCTTGAGAAAGTGCTCATCTCAACAAGCACAAATGAGAGCACAGAGTTCTATTCTTCTGACATGTGACAAGATAGGGCATGTTCAGAATGGGTGGATATAAATCACAATTCTATTCGTAGGAGTAAGCAATTGAATGGAGAAAATGCCTTTGTTCTTTCTTCTTTTCAATCATAATTTTCATTTCACAATATGTTGAGTCCCTCTTCTAATCATGAATAATTGCCTATAGGTTAAGTTAGTGCAGAAAATATTACATTAAAATGTTCTTATAACATGTTTAAGTAATGTATCACAATTCAAGTTCTCATGTGAAAACAGCTTTATTTCAGTTACATTTGATACATGCAGATAATTAGCATAATAATACATAAAATAACACAATAAATTAATTTTAATAAATTATTAAAAATACATATTCTTAGTTTATTTGTGTTTATAAATAATTTGACCAATAACATCAAGAATATATAATATTTGAAACATATTTATAAAATGTGTTTTTTGTTAAAAATAAACTGAGACCAATAGTTCCTTCATATTTTATTCTTACAAATGTTTTGCAGTTAAAATTATTTAAGCTCACTTTTACTTTCAAAAATGCACTATTGCTCTTCTGTTAAGATTTATCTCTTTAAAATATGTGCAATGAAAACTGCTATATTTGCATTTTTGCAAATCTGGTAAGGATCAGCACATTAATTTTTCTAGTTTTCCTGGGTAAGCATAATTTTTGTTCTACTATTAAAATTTTAGGTATATAAAACGAGGTAGTCATTTTCTACTTTTTAAGCTCTGTTTATTTACTTGGTAGGCATTTAAAAGTGTTATGAAAGATGATTTGCATTTAATTTTGTACAAAATGGAACAAAAATTTAATTACAATGAAATATTAGGATTATGTATTTAAACTTTATGTTACAATTAATAATTGTAGCATAATACTTAAACAACAAACTTATATAACAAGAATTAGGATTTGGGAGTGTCTTGGCATAATTTATGTATATTTTTCTCTATATGGACATGTACATTCATACTTAGCCTAGTGATATATGAGGGTGTAGAGAAAAGGGGCCAATGTATCTTTCTCTCATTTTCTCCACTTTATTTTATAAGACTGTGTTTCTAACCATTTGAGCAAGAATCAAATAGAAAAAATAAATATTAGTTATTTCAAAGAAAAATATGAAGACTACAAGCTTTGATGCTATAACTCTTAAACTGAGAACAAGACTGTAATATTACACAGCATAAATAAGGATTTGCTTGATGAAAGGGTTTATAAGTTATGCTTTCTTTAAATATAATGAAATGAGAGTGAAATATAAAGGTTATCTACATAATCATACATTCTTAGAAAAATAAGATCAACTATTTTATTTAATAATTGTAAGTAAGGCTAATAGTGAAAAAAGGGTTTGAAATTCAGGAGATCATTTGTAATTCAATAAAATGTTATTTTCTTCTACCTTTCAAAAAGTAATTCAATTTTAATTTTTTAAACTTAGGAATTGAACACACTATAATAAAAATTTCACATCTGGGCCTTAGGTATTGATGTGTACCCTTAATAATCAGATTTCTGATATTTACAAAAATATACTATGTTCAACAGACAATGGTGGAATCTTTAAATAAGTAGTTAGCTCACATGTGCAATCAGTTCTCCAGACTATATTGAAATCAATATTTTCAGGAGTGAATTCAAGACAAACTGCAAAGCCTTAAAAACACCATGCAGTATAAATTGTTATATCTTTTAAAGGTACTAAAATACTTCCAATCAGTAAGCACTGTGAAAATTACGATCAGAAATAGAAGAGTAAAACTAATTAAAACAAGACAGGATTAGATTTAGAAAATATCTTTACTTATGAATAAGATTCTATTCATTAAAGTAACAGTAATTGAAAAGAATCATCACCTTAAATATCTCTAATTCATAGACTGATGAAATGCTACAGACATAGGTAGTTAGACAATCACACATTGTTCTGCAGATGAACAATAGTGTCAATAATACCATCTCTAAGCTCTCTATTTCTAATATGAATGCTTCAAAATTTATATTGATCTTCTAAAGCAACGGCTCAAAAATAAATTCTCATTATCAAAATATGCTGATCAAAAAAGTCCAACATTTTACCTTCATGAAAATTGATTCAGGATTTGAATTTTACTTTTTTCTTGGAATACAATTTATTTTTATTCAGACTTGAACAATTTTTTAAAAGACATTTTTAGTTTTTATTTACTTAATAAAGAATTTTTGAGGCAAATTTCATTGTAAGATTTGGATGAATTATTATCATATACATTGTAAATCTAACACAGGAACACACATGTATACTCATTGAAATACACAGATTTTCCAGGCTGAGTACATCAGAAAAATTGCAATTAATTGTTATATGTTATTGTTATAAAATTTCAAATTTATTTATATCAATTATATATTAGAATACAAATTATGCCAATATTAGAAACATAGTGATACTTAAATGGGGCATATTAATTCTCAGAATTTACAGAAAGTTTGATAACTAGAAGAATAAATCTTACAAATTGATTAGTCTTTCATTTTTTTCTGCATTATAAAGAATTTTCCAAAGCCAGAAATTTCCTATCAACATTACAATGACCACATTTTAATATTCAACCAAAATTATTAATTTCAGTCAAACCCTATAAAATATATTTTTATAGATTTTTCACTTTTGAATAATTAATGTAAGTTGGATATCCTATTTATAGTCCCTAAAAGATAAAAGTGCATTATGGAATACTCTAAAAATATAAGTTTAGTAGGTGCTATAGTTTATCATTTACAATTTGGAAATAAAATCTGAGACTAAATGTTTGGTGATAACCTCACTATGGTCTGAATGTAAACAATATCACTAAAATCAATCAAAATGTAAAATTTTAAATTGTACAGATTTTTTTTGGAAATAATATACCTGAACGTAACGTTTGAAAAATAATAGAAAGCATCCCATACATGTCATGTTCAAATGGTTAGTCAATTGTCCAATTGTGCTTGGCTATGAGCTGTGGTCATTATAACTTTATGTAGGTCATTTTAAAATATTAACTGATAAAACTATTTTATTGTTTTTTTTTTGCTGAATTAACTTTTTTTATTTGACTTTCTATTGATTATTTGTACATTTCACATCATGCATCCCAATCCCAATCATCTTCCCATTCCTTTGTACTTGCCCTCTGCCCTTGCAACCTCCCCTATAAAAGAAAAAAAATCTCATTGTGGAAGCTGTAGTATGTTATTGTATGTCCCACAGTATATCCTGTTGTTTATTGCAATGTCTGGTTCAATGCTTCTGGCTTCTGCTATTCTATCAATACTGGATCCTCACAGGGACTGCTTTCAGATATGCTGTTCTTACCCTGTATCATGGAGATCCTGCAGCTCTGGATCTGTAGGACCTGTCCCTTCATGTGCTCCAATATTTCTTTTTTTTTTAATTGAATATAATCTTCATTACATTTCAAATGATAAAACCGTTCCCTGTTTCTCCCCTCCCTGAAAACCCCCAATTCCTCCTCCCACCTCCTGCCTCCAAGTGTATGCCCCTCCACCTGACCCACTCCCACCTCCCCTGCCCTCGATTTCCCTTTGTTGGGGCATCTATTGAGCCTTCACCAGACCAAGGACCTCTCCTCCCACTGATGCTCTACAAGGCATTCCTCTGCCATGTTTTTGGCTGGAACCATGTGTACCCCTTGGTTGATGGTTTAGTCCCTGGGATTCCTGAGGCACCTGGGTGGCCTACATCGTTGTTATTCCCATGGGGTTGTAGACCCCTTCAGCTCCTCTGGACCACCATCCAACTCCTCCATTGGGGACCCCATGCCCAGACCAATGGTTGGCTGCTAACATCTGCCTCTGTATGTGTAAGGCTCATTTCATAGATGGGGTAGATGTTGGTGTGGACCAACGCAAAGGACCTGAATCTGGGCCTGGGTGGTAGCTGAGCTGGTCAGTCCTCCAGCTTTCCCACCAGGGCAAGCAATCTAGTACTGCTCTAATTCTGCAGTCCAGCTGGCTCACCTGCACCCATGCCAGCGCAGTGCTGCCCAGACAAGAGGCGGGTCCCTCTTTCCCAGGTGCTGAAGCTGATGAGGGACAGGGACAGCTCTTTTGTCTCCCACAGGTAAGTGAGAGGGTGATGCCGGGCATTTTTCCCACTCCCATGCCACTGAATGGCAGACAAGTTGTGGGACCAGTTCTTCCATGCTCATGGCCTTAGGCTCAGCTCACCTATAGTTCTGCCAGCAGGAGGAGTTCAACTGTGCTGCAAAGGCAAAGTGCAGAGCCCACTCTAGCTATGAATTCACATTGTCTTTTTTATTAGATATTTGGTTTATTTCCATTTCAAATGTTAACCCCTTTCCACATTAACCGACCAAAAACCATATTACCCATCCCATCCCCCCTTACCCTGCTCACCCATCTTGAATTCCCCTATTCTGGGGAATTGAGCCTTCAGAAGACCATGTCCTCTCCTCTCTTTGATGTCTGAAATGGGCTGAAATGGGCATCTTCTGCTACATGTGTAGCTGGAGCCGTGGATCCCTCCATGTGTACTCTTTGGTTGGTGGTACAGTCCCTGGGAGCTCTGGGTGTTCTGGTACATATTATTGTTCCTCCCATGGAGCTGCAAACCTCTTCAGCTCCTTGGGTCCTCTCACTAGCTGCTCCATTGGGGACCCTATTCTCAGTCTATTGGTTGGCTGTAAGCCATGGATGTATTGATCCACTTTCCAATAAGGATCAAAGTAGCCACACTGGTATTCCTTCATCTTGAGCTTCATGTGGTCTATGGTTTGTATCTTGGATATTATGAGCTTTTGGACTAATATCCACTAATCATCAATTGCATACCATGTCTTTTGAGAGATGCCTGTGTTTAGGCACCATCACCCTGTCATCCCGTAGAATGCCTGTTACATCACTTTTTCTGCTTTGTTTTTCTTGTTCACCCACACAAAGCAACAACTTCTCTTTCTTCTGAAGACTGTGGTCTACAATATGACTCAAGATTGTTCCTATTCCCACAGGCTACTTACTCACTCTCTTTGCTTAATTGCCTGATCTGTCTCTGAGGACATGTTTTCCTTATGGCATTCAAGCTCTTCAGTTTTCTCCAAGTATGAACTCTCTCTCTTTCTCCTCTTCTGTTAATCTTCTAATAAAATTACAGTGCTCCTTTGTACATTGTTTTAATTTTTATAAATAATTCTCTTTCATGTTAATCTTCATCTGTCTGAACATTGAAACTAAATAGAGGATATTTTTCAAGGAAATTTATGGCTCAATAGTGCCTTTTGTCAAGGTTTATATGGAGGGTCCATAAATGTTAAAATCACTATAATATAATCTAAAGTCACCCAAGAAGAAGAAACCTCAACTGAAGAATTCCCTTGATTATATTGGCTGGTGGATACACACACACTCACACACACACACACACACACACACACACACACACACACACACACACACACACATATCCACAACAGAAATTTTCTTGACTGATAAATGATGTGGAAGGCTCTAGTCCACTGTGGGTACCATCAAGCCAAAGCAGGTGGTCTGGTGCTATATAAGAATGCTATCTGAGATCATGCTAGCAGAAAAGTCAGTAAACAGCATTCCTTTATGGGTTTTGTTTTAATTTCCTACCTGAAATACTTACTCTTACTGATGAACTGAATTTTGCAATATGTAATAACCACTCCCAAGACAGACTATCCATCCCTGTTAATTGATTTGTTTTTTTCTCCATTACAGGCTCATCTAGGTTTTATTTTTATTTCTCCTCAAAAGAATCACTCTCCTATCCACTGTAGTATATATGTGACATGACATGCTCAGTGGATATTAACCCAGAAGTTTGGAATACCCAAGATACAATTCACAGACCAAATGAAGCTCAAAAAGAAGGAAAACAAAAGAATAGATAACCTGATCCTTCTTAGAAGGGGCAACAATATACTCACAGAAGGAGATACAGAGACAAAGTGTGGAGCATAGACTGAAGAAAAGACCATCCAGAGATTGCCCCACCTGGGATTCCATCCCATATATAGTTACAAAACCCAGACAATATTTTGTATGCTAACAAGTGCTTGCTGATAGGAGCCTGATATAGTTTTCACTTGGGAAACTCTTTCAGTGAATGACAAATACAGAGGGGGGCACTCTCAGCCAACCACTGAACTGAGCGCAGGGTTCCCAATAGAAGAGCTAGAGAAAGATGCCAAGGAGCTGAAGGGGTTTCTAACACCATAGAAGGAACAACAATATAAACCAACCAGTAACCCCCAGAGCTCCAAGGGGTTAAATCATCAACCAAAGAGTATAAATCGAGGGACCCATGGCATCAGAGGATGACCTTGTTGGACATCAAAGGGAGGAGAGGCCCTTGATCTTGAGAAGGCTAGATGTCCCAGTATAGAGGAATACCAGGATGGGAAGTGGAAATGAGTCGATTGGGGAGCAGGGGGAGAGAAGATTGGTTCAGGAATTTTCAGGGGTGGAAAAAAGGAAGGGGGAAAACATTTGAAAAGCAAATATAGAATATATCTATTAAAAAGAAAAAGGAAAAAGAAAAACTCAGAAGAAAAATTAATAGTCCACAAAAAAAAATAAAGAATTAGTAATTGAATAATAATCCATTTAGGAACAAATTCTAGTTCTAGCATTATCTGAGGCAAATTGTTTAATGTTCTAGAGCTTTGTTTTTCTCTACAAGTGATAACATTTTCAGATATAGCCATTAAGATATGATCAGATTCTAAAATAAACACACACGAAAGGATCCAAGAGAGTAAATAGTGATAGAAATATTAATTATTATTATAATTATTGCTACTATTGGGCATTGAAATTTTATGGAAGTTCTCAAATATACAACAAAATTTATGATACAGTTAAGTTTTATAAAATGTAGTCAGTGTCATACTTATCATTGCTTATAGGATTGCATAAGGATTAAACCACTCAATATTTAGAATAAAAAAGTTCTTATTTTATCTTATTTCCAGTGTTGTCACAAAATTATTTGCTGTGATTTTGCATTTTGAAAGTATTTAAAATTATAAAAAGTAAGGTATATTTGAGCAAAATACAAACTGAATAAGACAAAATTAGCTTTATAGGTTATTCTATTAGATACTTTGTATAAAAGGCAAATTTTATTTTTATTATTTATAAAGACAACATGAATTTTAGTAAGCAGTAATGTTAGAGAAGTAGAAAGAAGCTTGGAAGAAATGAGGGAGGAGATCACATCAAAATATTGTTGAAAAAAGTAAAAAAATTAAAATATGTTATTTATGACTAGTATGATATGTCAGTCCGACATGTACTTTCATCAAATACAAGCACCTGAATTTGGTCTCCAAAGGCTACAAAAATCAGAGTTATATACGGTCATCCATGACACTAACCCAAATGATGGGAGAATGAGTAGGGTAGATCCTCGGGTTTGCTGACAGACATCCTAGAGCATTGAGTGAGAGTCTTTGTTTCAACAAAGAAAGTGATTAGTTACTGAAGAACCAAACTTCTGGCCTACATACAATCACATACATGAGCACTTAAACACAAATGGACATGAGAGTATGTGTGTGTGTTTGCTGAAAATGTGATCTAATTTTGATTTTAAAATTAAACAGAAAATAAAAGGATGAAAGCTTATGTTTGTGTAAATAATAACACTTAGAATGTATAACTAAGGGAGCAGAAAAGTTTAAAATTAAAGGCTAAGAGTAGCTACTCTTCAAAATGTTGCTTCTCTGAAACTTGCTCTGAGAAAATGTATTGATTTTTCAAATTCCAGACAATGGTGTAAGAAATTGCTGCAACCTGACATCAGCCGAGTCTTCTAATTGTTTATTCAATTAGACTTCCTGGGTACTGAAAATATTTGAGGAGTAACAAAATTGACTGTCTTTGGAGACTGATATTTTATACTCTCGTTCAACTTAAAGTTGCTGTTTTGTATTTTAGATTAAGTGAATTCCTGGGGCTAATAAGGACACTCTTGTTTTAAAAGGTCATATGTCCATCAAGTGACATACAATGTGTAACCTCAGAGGATGTTCCCTAACTTGCTGTCAGCTTTTTCCTGTGAACTTTTCCCTGTGAATATTTGTTAAGCATGCTTCTTTTCTCTGTTACACATGGCATGGTGATCTCTATTGGTCATTCCTTAAAATGGTTGAGAGAAATATATGCAAGTCATAGATGTTATTGTCTATTCTACCAATTAATATTCACATACTATTAACCTGTAATCATGAATGAGAGTATAAAATATCAGTCTCCAAAGACAGTGTCAAATTGACACTAATTTGATGTGTTCTAACTATTCACTTTATAGTCACCTTCAGAATATAATGACTGAAATACAGAGACCTTCAGAGTATGTGAGATTGTTGCTTTTTCCAGAATTGTTAACACTTACTCTTGCAAACCTCATTGCTGTAGCAGATAACTTCCTGGAATTGATTTGCCACATAACACTTAGAAAATACTATTAGTACTACCAGTAGCATCAGTCCTCCTTCAAGCCAAATTTAATTTGCAAATTATTTGTTCACATTATGACCAATCAATATATTTTTTTTAAATTTAAAAGTTTAATTGCATCACAGGGAGATGCCATAGTGTAGTAATTCAGTCCAATAAGGCTAATGGAAAATGAAGATCTGGTAGCTCTCCTTACAAAACTCTTATCTAAACTTATATCCATACCTACTTATTCTTGGTTCTTTGATTCTCTATTAATCCCCTATATTAAATCCATATTTGCATTTTCATTTTATTAAAGTAAATAGTTAATAAAAATTAAAATAAAAATCAAGCTTTTATTTTGAAACAATTAATTTGAATACAAGTTTAAGACCTATGCACGGATTACAACAGAGGAACTTCACATGATCAATATTAAGAAAACTTTACTATTACCAAAGCATCATGAAATGAATTTCCACAAGAATGCATACTTACAATTGATTATTCTTGAGGGTCTTGAATGTGTGACTATAACACTTACTAATAGATTAAATAATTTTATTGTATTTATTTTATCAAAATATTTTAGAATAAGGATGTTATACTTAAGCTATCTTAGTCTAATATTTCCTAACTAGAACACATGCTACCAAAATAGTATGCTAAATCTCTATATCACTGACATAATTGAATCATAGATTCTAAGGTTTCAGTCCATAATTACTTAACACCTCATTCTGAGTTATATGATAAATCAGAGAAATAGCCTGGAGAGAACATAGTGCCACACAGCTTTTCTTTCCCTTATACCTTGAACTGTATCCACAGTAACCATGGTGACTTAATTACTACTGTAAAATGGGTGAATGGATAAAAGGGCACAGCATATTTTTATCCTTAGAAAAGAAGGAAAACTTCTTATCAATTGATATACCATGGATAAAGCTGGAAGAAAATGAAAGTGAAATAAGTCAAGTATAGGAAGTGAAATATTGGCATGACCTTTTGAGATTTACATATTAAATCTCAAAAGAATTAAATGATGGAAATATATTTGCGATTGAAAGCAGTTGCGGTAGTTAGGGGAGGAGAGAGATGAGGGTCAAAAGATTCATGGTTGATGTCTTAAATTTATTCTTTTTTTAACCTCACTATATACCCTCACTCTATGATAACTGTAATTGTGAAATATTTTATTCTATGTGTAAAATATTCTCCGGAAAAATTTGTAGTTATATAAGGCTAGCTACTGAATAAAAACGTATCAATAAAATGACTCTTAATTATATTCAGTTATATTCATAGATCAGCAAGCTCATTTTATTGGTAGTCTTTTACAGCAGTAACATTTGATGTTACCCTAGGACTCTGAATTGTGTAGTCTCTGGTCCTTAGTTATATAAGCGGTGTCAGGTATGGGTTTTTAGTTATGGAGTCAACCTTAAATCAAATCAGACACTGCTTGGCTACTCCTGAAAGTTCTGTACTAACACTGCCCTAGTATATGTTGCAGCTCAAAAGTTTTGTGACTGAGTCGATTTTCATGTTTCAATTTTGATAGCTTATAAAATGCCTTCCTGAAACAAAGGAAGTAGGATGTAGGGGTGAAGTAGGGGTCATTTTACTTTTTGTTTTATTACTCACTTTACATCTTTCTCACTTACTCTCTCCCGACACCCTCTCCCATAATCTTTTCTCCATCCTCCTGTACCCTCCCCTTTTCCTGTACCATCCACCTCTGAGTGGGTGGAACCCTAGGGTATCCCCCTGCACCCTGGTACTTCAAGTCTCTCAGAGGTTAGCCACTTATTTTGAGGACAGACAAGGCAACCCAACTAGAAGAACATAGCTCATGTACAGGCAACAGCTTTTGTGATAGCTCCAGTTCTGTTTGTTTGGGACTCACATGTAGACCAAGCAGCACAGCTGCTCTGTATGTGCAGTGAGGCCTAGGTCCAGCCCATGTATGTTTTTTCATTGGTGGTTCAGTTTCTGAAAGCCACAATGGTATTATCTAATCTTTTCAGAGGAATTATCAGAGTTTTTACATATGTCAAAGCAGGATTACATAAATTCAAGGTCCAAGGTCTTCCATAGCAAAAGTTGGTAGTCATTGATGGGTAAGATCATCTTTATCACCTTCTCAACCTAAAACAGGCAAAGAATATAAGATTTTTTATATGCCAATGATGGCTAAGAGTTGTGTTTGTAGATAGCAACCTAAGACACACAACTTTCTGCTTAGTGACTGATAAAGAATCTTTCAGACATAGATCAACCTAAGACAAAGCATGAATGCTAAGATTCATGTCTTGATGATGGGTAAGGACCGTACTTCTTGAAGAGATGCCTAAGATAGGCACAGACTTTTTGAACCCATAGCTGAGACAGCTTTGGCTTATATAGATGAAAAAGGTAGACTTTCGCTGACTTCTTGTGATTAATCAAAAATGAGTCTGTGGATGTCTACCTTTTTGGTTGTTGTTGTTAATTAAGGCATGTGTTATGCCCTGACAAATTCCTCTGCTTATTCAGACATTCCTGAGGGACTGTCACTGCTGGAAGGAAATGGTCTTAATCAAACATACATACTGTACCATAAGTTTTCCATGTTAGCATTTGTGGTCAATGTTTATCTTTCTGGAATTGATCATGCTTTATGTTGCTTGTCTTTGAAACATACTGAGAAATTACACTTGCTCACTTGCATGGTATTAACCATTAGCCCTCCCACATCTGTTTCTTCTATCTTCTTTTTGCCTTTTTTAATACTCAACCTCACTTGCCCAGCCATGTTTCCCACATTGTCTAAGCAGTTGGCTCTAGTAATTTCTTGTAGAAATGACAAATTTGTGGTAGACAGATTTATGTGTGGATTGGTATCCTTTTCTTTTAACTGGGGTTTCTGCCTGGCTATAGCCAATGGCATCTTCAGTTTCACATCCCTACTACTATGTGAATGAGATAATGCTATCCTTATTGGCTCCTGGACCTTTCCCTACCCCGGGGATTGGCAAATCCTTGAGATATTCCCACCCCTCACTCACCAGCCACAGATCTGCAGTCTCTCTTCTGGCACTATGGAGTTTTCTCCTGCTGCTCACCATACCTGATTGCCCTTTCTCCCCTCATTCACATCTGCACCCCATCTCTTATCAAGATTCCTGCCTACAACTGCCTCTTATGACTAGTTTACTTCCCATTCTAAATGAAAT
Organism: Apodemus sylvaticus; assembly: GCF_947179515.1. Classification (NCBI taxonomy): domain Eukaryota; kingdom Metazoa; phylum Chordata; class Mammalia; order Rodentia; family Muridae; genus Apodemus; species Apodemus sylvaticus. Next base: position 49,680,760 of record NC_067489.1, read on the forward strand.
TTGAGCATCCTTGCTTGGGCCTGCATATATATATGAAGAGTTACATAATCTCTCTATATATAAACACACACACACACACACACACACACACACACACATATATCCATTTCTTAAATGAAGGTTTCAGGACTACATCCAAGACTCAAGGGTTAAAGTGCTTGCTATTCTTGCAGATTGTCTGAGATCAGTCTTGAGTATCTACATTGGTCATCAAACAGTTCATACAGTGATACAGTGTCAGGAATACCAAGCTTCAATAACTACAGAAAAATATTATGAGTGAGGTGCCTTCTATAATTTGCTTGAATTTGAGTATGTGGTGCCTATTCATTTGCTTTGTGCAGAATTAGGAGATGAATGAGGTCTGGCTTGAATAAGTATGTCATGGGGGCCAGACTTTGAAGTATATAAATACTTACACCATTTTGGATTTAGGATGCATGATCTTAACTTTGAGCACTTCTTTTTTTTTTTGAGCACTTCTTTTGAGATAATAATTTCCAGATGTTTGTGCCATCACTTTTAGTACTTGCTGCCATGCTACCTTCTGTGACACTGAACAACTTCTTTCATTCTGGAATTATAAGTTCTAAATAAACTCTTTTAACTTTAAGTTTCCATGGCTCTGCAATTTTATCATAGTAGTAAAAGACATTCTGTAGAAATACTGCTGGTTCAGTTAATTATTCTTCTAAATATTTAAGCTTGCCACAGCATATGTATGGAGGTTAGAAAGACACTTGCCATAGGCGTTCTATCCTACCATGATTGGACTATGGGCACTGAGCTCAGATTGATAGGCAACACATCATAAGGCCTTAAATATAGAATCATAGCAACAGGGAGAAAAAGTTGATTTTAAAAGATGGAAAAGGAGGAAAGCTAGAGAGCTGATAGGTAAGATTATTCTGGGCAATGATGGGGCCACAGAAAAACTGGAAAAAAAGGGAAAGAGGAAGAATAAATACAATTACAAACATTGATGATGTTAGGGAAAGCTATATGGAATAATATCATGTTTACTTAACTTAGGTGTCCTAAACTTAAAACTAAAACTTACGTGTATATGTGTTACACATAAATATATAACCTATGTAACTATATGTACACATCTAAACACACATATATATATATATAAAAGTCCAGACATATATGTAAACACATATACAAATATATAAATATGACCTTGTCATTTAAAACACACATATAAAATACACACACATATATATGTATATATACGTATACATGTATATATATGAAAGAATGCTGAAAGGGAGATAAGGTAATAATAGGGGGTACTAAAACTGGGGAGGAAGAATGATATATAGAAGATAGAAGGATAAATAATACCAAGATAACACTAAGAACATTTCATAATGTCAATAGGAAAACATTATTTTATAAATATTCTTGAAAAGTACATTGGATATGTGTAAGTGTGTGTATATGTGTTTGTGTGTGAGAGAGACAGACAGACACACAGACAAACAGACAGAGACAGAAAAAGATAGATTTGATCAGAGGAGAGGGAATGAAAAAATTTGCAAAGGTTAGTGAAGTTATATCACATGGGTGAAAGTACTCTCTAGAAGACCCAAGACTTTATAACAAAATACTGACCAGCATAGGAAGGTTCCCATCCAGCAATTTCTCAGGCGTTCCAAGAGATTATCAAAACAATGTAAGATATCAGTATTGTCCTTGGTTGCCTTCAGACAATTCCAGTTAAGGCTCTTTTGCAGAACACATTAGACACTGTGCTTGGAGGGATAAAACTACATCTGATCTGTAAGCCTTCTTCCCATGTTCTCATAGTATCAGAAGGCACTAAGAAAGCTGACAAGGGATGTAGGAAATCAGAAGCTCCACTTAGCTGTAATACCCATGAAACACAACAAATATCTGCATGACAAGATGTTACTAAAGTTTTAATAGTACTTGTTTTTTCTAGTGAGTAAATCTTAGCTGTATACTTGTTAAAGCCAACTTAATAGGACAGAAATGCATCTGTACTGTAAATCTATCCCATCACACTAACCACTCACACATGTGGCTAGTGAAGATATAGATCTTAAAGAACATATTACTGCCATGTCTTCAAACCAGTATTATACCAAGGTGCATTTGATATACTTCTTTCTACACACATATATAAGTAGAACTCTTATAACTCATTAAAGAAGGTTTTCTTTGCAGCAGTAAGTGACCATTACAAAAGTCTGCAACTAGTATAAAAGCAGAGCATTACTTACATGCTTGAAACAAACATCTCTATATCTAGGGCACAAGCATATTTTAGGTAGAAGGGATCGAGGATTGTAAAAACCTGAAACCCAAGAATTTTGCTTTGAGATTGTGGCATAACAACATAGATAGCCATGGAATATTAATAATATGGCTGCTTAAACAAGACCTAAGAAATTTCAAAACTAATTGACATCCCAAAGGTGAAATATCATGAGACTCTATAAAAGAAAATCTATGAACAACTAAGACTGATGAAAGAGGAAGAATTTGTCTTTCTCAAGGATAATCCACAAAAATGGTTATCCAACTCCAAATAGTCAACACTAGAAAATGTGTATTCACAAACAACACTAAATAAATAGGCTGATTGTATTTGCATGTGTTCTCAAATGCATGTGTATACATATAATAATAGTAATTAAAGAAAAAGGCTGAGAATTTGAAAAAGAGTGGACTGTCATTATATAAATGTAAATTATGTAACTATATTATAATTATACAAATAAGAAAACTCTCAGGACCCAACAGGGATGAAATTAGCTGAAATGCCCAACAAAGGGGAAAGAGAGCCTGTAGAGACCATATGCAGAAGTTAGGCAAAGGCCTCAGTTGGGGGATAAGGCCACCCACTCATCTCCAAGTTTTTAACCCAAGATGGCTCCTGACTAAAGAAAATACTGGTACAAAGTGTGGAGCAGAGACTGAAGAAAAGACCACCCAGAGAGTGTGCTACCTAGAGATCTATCCCATATTCAGTTACCAAAGCCAGATACTATTGTGGATGCCAAGACCATTTGCTGACAGGAGCTAGGTATAGTTTGTTTCCTGAGAGGCTCTGCCAAAGCCTGACAACACAGAGGCAAATGCTCACAGCTAACCATTGGACTGATCAGGGACCCATATGGAGGAATTAGAGAAAGGACTCAAGGAGCTAAAGGGGTTTTCAATCCCATAAGAACAACGATATTAAACACCAGAGCTCCCAGAGATCCCAGGGATTAAACCACAAACCAAAGAGTATACATGGAGGGACCCACGGCTCTAGTCACATATGTAGTAGAGTATGGCATTGTCTGGCATTAATAGGAGGAGAGACTCTTGTTCCTCTTAAGGCCCAATTCCCCAGTGTAGAGGAATGCTAGCACAGTGAGGTGAGAATGGGTAGATGTAAGGGGAATCCACCTCATAAGAGTAGGGGAAAGGAGAACGGAAAAAGGATTCTGAAAGGGAAATCTGGAAAGGATAACATTTAAAATGTAAATAAATAAAATATTCAATAAATAATATATTATTTAACAAATAATAAAATAACATATTATTTTAAAAGATATTCATGCAAGAGAGCTGATATATGATCTAAAGATTTAGAATGTTTTGAAAATATTTTATCATAAAGGCTATTGTCTAGAAGCTTATAATATACCAGTTGTAATGACAGACTTTTCAGAGAAATATATAATCATTTAATGCCTGATTATAAGTTTAGACTTTCCTTGCCTACATATATATGACATATGTTCTTCACTATACTTCCATTTTTTATGTCTACAACAATCTTCTCCAATGTCTACTCCCCCTAATTTCACAATACTCCATATTTAAATTAATATATAACTTGAATCCCAAGACTGTAGTCTATATTTTTGTCCCCAATTGCTCTGTCAGATTATAAAGCTTAAATATATTAATAGTTTTTAGTTAAACTATATCATCCTTAAACCTTTCTCTAACTTCATTGTTGTTGTGATAAACTACACTCCCAAAAGCAATATGAGAGAAAGGACTCTAAGCTGTGGCCAAGATGTGCTTTCACAGAAGATGCTAGTTTGTCTCCTAGCCACCCACCATCAGAAATTACTCAACTGTTTATAGCTCCAGCTGTAAGAAATCTGATATCTTCTAAATTCTGCTAGCACTTTTGCTCACAGGTGCTCATATTACCCCACATAAGCATAATTAAAAATAATATGTCATTTCAATCCTTAAAAAACACAACATCAAAAATTAGTAAATTCAACTTATAATTACAAATTACAGTCCATCATTGAGTAGAAGTCAATACAAGAACTCAAAGGTCTAGTCATGACTCATCTACAGTCAAGAAAAGAGAGAATGTGCACCTATGCTTCCTGCTACCTTTGTTATCATTAGTTACCTTTCTTTTCTTATGTTTTTAAGGACTATTTATACATGGATTGGTGTGACCCACAGTATGTTAGGACTTCCATATCAATCAACAATCAAGACCATGCCATACAGACATAAACAGAGATCAGCTTTATTTTGATATTTTATTAGTTATTTTATATATTTACATGTGAAATGTTATCACCCTTCCTGATTTCCCTTTTGCAAACCCTATTTCCCCTATACCCTACTTCTAAGAGAGTGTTTGTGCTTCCACCAACCCACCCACTCCTACCACAATGCATTAGCATTTCCTTATACTGGAGAATGGGTCCTCCACAGGACCAAAGACCTGCCTTCCAATTGGTACCAGATAAGGCACTTATCTGCTACATATGTAACTGGAGCAATGGCTTCCTCCATGTCTACTCTTTGGTTGGTGGTTTAGTCCCTGGGATCTCTGTAGAATCTGGTTGTTGATATTGTTTTTCCTATGGTGTTTAAGAAACCTTCATCTCCTTCAGTCCTTTACCTCCTCCAATGGGGCTCCTGAGCTCAGTCTGATGAACGGCTGTGAACATCTGCATCTGTTATTGGTTAGGCTCTAGCAGAGCCTCTCAGGGACAGCTATACCAGGCTACTGCTAGCAAGTACTTCTTGGCATCAGCAAACGTGTCTGGGTTTGGTTAAAATTTATCAACTGAGGATCTTTCAAGGACCTCCTGGGCACGACAAGTTGAAATTTAAAACTATTCACCAAAGGTGGCTTCTCAGTGAAAGGACAATTTATAGCTGGGCAAATGAAAGACTAGAAAACAGTAAAGATTTTAATAAGCTGATGGTAGTTAAGTGAATTTAATTTTTGACATTTATTTGCTGACTTGTTTACATTTGCTAATTTACTGCTTGGAAGATATGATGTTATGACTTTTAATACCTTTCAGTAGCATAGAAAAACTATAAGGCTTAAAGCTACTTCTCCTACAAACAAATTAAGAAATGATAAATATATGTTATATTTATATGCATACTTACTGATATATCAATAGCAAATTATATTTGACAAAGAGCTTTAATATATACATACACATTAAACCCTGTTTTTAATATATAAACAATTAAGGTATTAAAATAATCTACATGTTTATTAAAACCTGTTAAATCTAATTATCTTTGATACTATAAACTATAATAAAAATAATATCTTATTATTTTAATGATATATAATCATTAGGAATAACTCAGCCTCTAATACCTTTGCAACACTTTTATGAGAAAGCAAACAGTTGTTAGACAATAACATTTACTTTCATGCTTGTTGTCTACTATGTTAGCACAAGCAACTATTAAATGAAGCTAAATGGAGAATTCTCGTGTTTCTGTAACAAATCTATGCTATAGCCTCTATTTAGTTATTTGGAAGACACAGGTTCAGTTTGTTCCAGTTGCCCTTGGCTTTCTTTGTAGAGAGATTTTTCTCAAAAGAATGGAGAAAGATCTTACCATGTGTGTGTTTTCTGTTCTAAATGTCATGCCATACTATGTGATCTTGACCAAATACTTTCCTTTGCCTATGTGATAGCAACAGTTATCAAAATATGGTCAGATTGTTTCTGACAGATTTTTCTTAGCTTGTTGTAAAATTTATGTTTGTAGCTCAAGACACTTACATGTCTATCAAAACATCAGTAATAATGGAATGTTAGCAGAATGACAGAACACATCAGTTTTTATTTTTAAGGCTACTGTCAGTACCTTTATTACAGAGATACTTCTTGAATGACCTAGTTTCAGTTTGTTCTCCAAGCAGCCAGTCCTTTCTTTAATAAGTTGATATGTATTTTGAAACCTCTTATGAGTTTGGGAAAAACAAATCACTAATGACAGATAAAACCTAAGGAGTAAGTTTCTTGGCCTCTCTCATATGAACTGTATCTTCAATAGAATTATTGAAAAGATTACTATAACCACAGTCCCTTAAAGGCGAAAGTGAATTCTCTATAAATCTTTCTTCAGAGTGTCTATTTCATTGCTGCACATACTTGAAGAAAATATTTATGTTCAGGTCTGCAAGTGTTTCCTACTTTTAACTTATGCCATAAATCTCAACTTGTACATCTGGCTTATCAGTTAGTGACATAAAGCAATATTCATTGTAACTCCAGGAATTTGCCCTTCTCCTCCAGAACTTAATATTTACTTTCATATTGAAACATATTGAACTTTGCTCATAGTACTTCAGGATTCTTGATATATGGATATTTCTGTGAGGCTTAACATGAAAGGTGGCTTAGTTAAATCAAGACCCATACTATTTTCTTCAAAATATCTAACATATCACTTGTCCAATAAATATTGGCCTGACTTCAGAGTCTAGAGCTGCTGAACTACTTCCATTCTATCATTGTTGCTTTTTATCACACTCAAGACTAAAGATATTTCCTTGCTTCACTGAACATCTTAAATACTTTCACTTGGATTGCTGTGTGTCCTTGCTCATTTTAGAGACCAGGAAGTGTGCTAATGGAAAGCTTATCTTATTTTTCTTAGTGAATTTATAAAGTTCTTTCAAAAATAAAAAAAGAGATTTAAAGATTGAAGCATGGCTATCATTTATATAGAAGCAAATATCAGAGTGAGAATAAATAAAAATTGTGAACACCTACAGTTAATGTCAAGATACTCTGATTGCTGGTTGCCACATTAGTCTTTAGAGGAGATACCAAAAGAAATCTTCATTAACTTGATACAAATTTAAGCAAAAATTACCTATTTTGTTCAAAATAGAACTTATTTTTGAGGGCAAAAACGAGGTCGCCATAGTGCCCCACGCCTCTGAAGGCTATACCCAAATCACTAGCAAGAAACAGTCTTGATGCAACAGCAAGAGGAAATTTTTTTTAATTCCAGAGGCTCTGGGTTCCACAGTTGTACACCGCACAGGGGTAGAGGACTGTGGAACCCTGAGTGCAGAATCCAGACAGCTTTTATGGGTTTACAACTAAGCCCCTCCCATCACAAACCAATCATTCTTTAGCATAGAGAGTCTGCATAGTGCAAGTCAATTGATTTGTATTACCCCAGAGTTTTTAGGCCAATCAGTTTAAATTATCCAAGCCCAAGATTCATGGGCCAATCAGTTTCCTATTTTCTTGGAGGTCTATAGCTCTTGGGTGGGGGTGGTGGCTTAAGCAGTTTACAGAAGCAAGATAAGCAGCTAATTAGTTCATTTCCCATTACCTTACTGGGTCAGGATCAAGTATTCAAAGCCCTTTTGCCTAGCTCCTAACAAAGAGTGGGCTTTGGAATGTGACCTTTCACCTAGTTTCTAACAAAGAGCAGGCTCAAGGAATGAGACCTTTTTAACAAAGAGGGGGCTCTGGAATTTGAGGTGTTTGGGCTCTTTAGAAGACTGGAGTTAGAGCTTCTTTGGAGTGAAATAGCATTTTAAACTTCTGACTTCTTGGGATCATTTGAGAATTAGGCACTGGGGATTTTTAGACTGTAATTCTCATCCTTTCATTATTTCGCAAAAGAAATAAGAGAGGTGTACCAAATCAAGGTCGATGTAGCATTTTGTCATAAAATTTTGGAAGCCCACAGTATGACAAAATGTTTATAGGAAAGTAAAGTTCATTTAATTGTAAAGTTTTTAGCAAAAGATTAGACACTGTAATTCCTCTTCAGACCCATAAAAGCTACCTTGAGAATTAAACAAATAATAACAATGCAAGATTTGGAGAATAGAAGTTTAGGCATGATATAAATTTTAAAGATGCATTGCTTTTAGATTTTGGGACGACATAGTGCCTGAGAATCCTTCCTCCAGAAAAATATATCAAAGATTGATTTTTCACTTATTTCTCTTTATTCTTTAAATAATTATCTTTTACTCACTTTACACCTGGATCACAGTCCCCACCCTCTTATCTTCACATTTCCCACCTTCACATATCTCTTGTCTTATTGACCCCTCCCTTTGTCAGAGAATAGGAATACCACCTACCCCTCACCAGTTCCTCCCCCAGTCTTTGAGCTGGGCTTTCTTTTTATTTTATTTTATTTTATTTTTTATTTTTAAAATATTTTTATTTCTATATTCTTTGTTTACATTCCAAATGATTTCCCCTTTCCCAGATCCCCCCTCCCCATATGTCCCATAAACCTTCTCTCCATCCATTCTCCAATCACCTCCCTCCTTTTTCTCTGTCCTTATATTCCCCTCCAATGCTAAATCAATCCTTTCCAGGATCAGGACCCTCTCCATACTTCTTCATGGGAGTCATGTGTTATGCGATTTGTGGCTTGGGTATTCAGGGCTTCTAGGTTAATCAATATCCACTTGTCAGAAGGCATTCCATGTGTATTCTTTTGTGATTGGGTTACCTCACTTAGGATGATATTTTCCAGATCAAACCATTTGCCTAAAAATTTTGTGAATTCATTGTTTCTAATTGCTGAGTAGTATTCCATTGTGTAAATATACCACATTTTCTGTATCCATTCCTCCTTTGAAGGGCATCTGGGTTCTTTCCAGCTTCTGGCTATTATAAATAAGGCTGCTATGAACATAACGGAGTATGTATCTTTATTGCATGCCGGGGAATCCTTTGGGCATATGCCCAGGAGAGGTATAGCAGGGTCCTCTGGAAGTGTCATGTCCAGTATTCTGAGGAACCGCCAGACTGATTTCCAGAGTGGTTGTACCATCTTACAGCCCCACCAGCAGTGGAGGAGTGTTCCTCTTTCTCCACATCCTCTCCAACACCTGCTGTCTCCTGAGTTTTTGACCTTAGCCATTCTGACTGGTGTAAGGTGAAATCTCAGGGATGTTTTGATCTGCATTTCCCTAATGACTAATGATGTTGAGCACTTCTTAAGGTGCCTCTCGGCCATCCAAATTTCTTCAGGTGAAAATTCTTTGTTTAGATCTGTACCCCATTTTTAATAGGGTTATTTGGTTCCCTGGGGTCTAACGTCTTGAATTTTTTGTATATATTGGATATTAGTCCTCTATCAGATGTGGGGTTGGTGAATATCCTTTCCCAATTTGATGATTGCCGTTTTGTCCTTGTAACAGTGTCCTTTGCCTTACAGAAACTTTGTAATTTTATGAGGTCCCATTTGTCAATTCTTGATCTTAGAGCATAAGCTATTGTTGATCTGTTCAGGAACTTTTTTCCTGTGCCCATGTCCTCAAGGGTCTTCCCCAGTTTCTTTTCTATTAGTTTCAGTGTGTCTGGTTTTACATGGAGGTCCTTGATCCACTTGGAGTGAAGTTTAGTACATGGAGATAAGAATGGATCAATTCGCATTCTTCTGCATGCTGACCTCCAATTGAACCAGCACCATTTGCTAAAAATGCTATCTTTTTTCCACTGGATGTTTTTGTCGAAGATCAAGTGACCATAGATGTGTGGATCTATGTATTAATCAGTAGTTTTCAGCCCATGAAGTCCCTGGACCTTTGTTTGTAATAGAACAATACAGCTTCCTGTTTTCATCTGGGAGCCACCCTGGCCAGCCAGCACCTGGAACATCCTCAGATCTGCCAGATTTGCAGTTTCCTCATCCCAGCAGGCCACCTCCTGTCAGTGGAGTAATCACATGCTGAGCTAATCTCAAGAGTTTCTCCCTGTAGCCCAAATATTAGTGTCAAATGGTCATATAAAGATTACATCTTGAACAGCTATGTTGTCCTGATGTTCATTCTTTTCCACTGCCTTCCCATACATCCCCTGGTTCTTTTCCAGGTTTCCAGTTCATTTGTAACTGCTGGCAGCAACATCACCCTGGGATATCTAGTCCCAGCAGGACTAAGCACATCATCTCCTACTGAGGACTAATGAGGTAGTCCAGGTAGCTGAAAAGGAAACCAATGGCAAAGAACAGAAATCAAGACAGCCCAGAGCCACTTATCAGGATACCCACATGAAGAAGTTGCACATTTGTCACAAATCTAGTAGGGGTCTAGGTACAACAGGCTCTTTTGTTGGTGGTCCAGGTTGCGAAAGCCCCCCTGGTCCCAGGTTAATTGATTCTATAAGTTTGCTTGTGCTGTCCTTGACTCCTCTGTCTTGCTCACTTCTATCACCAATGCTCCTCTTGCCTTCTCCCTTATGTTTGACTCTGCATCTCTGCCTCTGCCTTCATCTGGTGCCAGATGTAGCTTCTCAGGAGACAGTTACGAGACAAGGAACATCTGAAGATACAGTAGGGTTTGTTTTTAGTTGGCCATCTACTGCTTGGCATGTAGTCTAACCTTAAAAGTAGCTTCTTTCGCCTGTGAAATTCTCATGAAGGAAACTAATTTTTCATTTGTACATAGTTAACAATTGGAGATTGATTTTGGGTAATGCATGAGGTATATCTTCACTTCTTTCAGTCCTCGAATACTATCTGGTCAATGTTCTGTACCTGTATGTCCTGCCTCAGTTTCAATGAATTTTTTTTCTGATCCTGTTGACATACAGGGTCTTGTTTCTTGGTGTCCTCCATCTGTTCTGGATCCTACAATCTTTCTCTCTCTTCTTCCCAGCAGTTACCTGAGTCCTGAGGGGGTAGAAATTTGATGGAGAATCCCATTTAGGGTTGACTATTCCATGTTCTTTCACTTTCTGCAGTATATCTGTTTGTGGGTCTCTGAATAAATACAGAGATGAATAAATACATCTGCTTCAGGAGGAAGTCTTCTGTTGATGACTGAATAAAGTTCTGATTTATGAGTGTAACAGAATTTCACTAGGAGGCATATTATTGTTACTTTTCTAGTATTTGGTTTTATGATAGTTCTCTGGAGCATATGATGGCTAGTTCTTGGTGACACAACCAATGCCAAGTATGGGTTCCATTTTATGGGTTGAGCCTTAAGTCAAATCACACATTGATTATTTACTTCCACAGTCTTTGTTTCATCATATTTTCAGGCAAGAGAGATTGAAGGCCAAAGGTTTCATGACCAGAGTAGGTATTTACACTTCTATTTTGGAATCCTGTAGAGTACATTTCCTTACCCAAAGACATTTTGAATGTTCTATGTAGACAGCAGTTCAATCTTTCTATGTTTAATGAGTTGTGTAACTGTTGTCCTCAGCTATGGTTTTGTACAGCCAATTTGTAAATATCTACATGATATCTTAACAGCAGTTTGAGACTTTTGTTTGGGACTACCCATCAGGCCCCTCTGGCCAGAAACACAATTAGATATAACTAAAACCTAGGAAAGGAAGTTTCATTTGGTGACAAGAGATACATTTGTGACTCTATCTTTCCAAATATTTGGTGATTTCATTTATTGCCTTCAAATATGCTTATATTTTAGGAAGTTTCTTTGCAATAACTTATTGCCTCTCAAATTCCTCTTAGTTTTACCTATCTCTCAATATATTTGCTCCATATTTCCACTTGTCTTCCTCTATACTTGATCATTCCATTCTAGTTCTCCACCATTCATCAATTTATACCTTTTCTATTTCTATTTCTTACAAATGTCTATCTTCTTCCATGGCTTTGATTTCCTAACTCTATACCTAACCTTTTATTCTAGAGACTATATCCTGGATATCATTGAATTAATATCTAAAATCCACATATAAGTCAAGGCACACCATATTTTTTCCTCTCTCTGGCTTATCTTACTCAGAGCTATATTTTCTACTTCTTTCACCTCATCACCAGTTTCATGATTCTATTGTTTTAAGTGGCTGAGTAAACTTCCATTCAGATTTTGATTATCCAGTCTTCTAAGGATAGATATTTAGGCACTTATTTTTTTTTAATTTCTGTCTCTTATGAATAGAACATCAGTGAACATAGGTGAGCAAGTGTCTCTGAAGTATAATGAAGCATTCTTTTGTTATATGCATGAGATTGGAGTAGCTAGTTGTTAAAGTACATTGATTACCATCTTTCAGGCACTACTACAATCCCTGCAGATACCCAATATCCGAATTAACAAAATTAAATATGGAAAGGAAACCTAACAAGAGACAGAGAGAAATCAAGAATATCATAAGAACTTACTTTAAAAACATATACTCCAACCATATTGGAAAACCTAAAAGAAATGAGAAAAAATATTGACACCTATCACTTAACAATGTTAAATCGAGATCATATAAACCATTTAAACAGACTTATAGCCCTTAGTGAAATAGAAGTAGTGACTAAAATGTCCCCCAACCAAAATACCCGTGGGCCTGATGGTTATAGTGCAAAATTCTGAGTTTCAAAGAAGAGTTAATGCTTATACTCCTCAACGTATTCCACAAAATAGAAACAAAGGGAAAATTGCCCTATTCATTTTATGAGGCCACAATTATCCTGATGACCAAAATACATAAGGACCCAATAAAGATGGAGAATTATAGATAATTTCTTTTACAAATATAGATACAAATATTCTCAATCAAACCAAATCTAAGAATACATCCAAAAGATCATCTGATAAGATGTTAAAGAATTCATACCATATATTTATGGTTGGCTAAATATAAATAAATGGAATATTTTTATCTATATAAAAAACTGAAGTAAAATAACATCATTATGGCATTAGCTGCAGAAAATGCCATCGAAAAAATCCAACATCATGTCATGATGAAAGTCCTGAAGAGATTAAGGATGCAATGGATGTACCTAAACATAAAAAACAGCAAAACACTGCAAGCAATAACAAACATCAGTTTAATGGAGGGAAGCTTGAAGCATTCCCACTAAAATAAGAAACAAGGATGTCTACTTGTCCTTACCTATTATAGTACTTGAAGTCTTAGCTAGCACAGCAAGACAATTGAAATAGAATACAAATTACAAAGAGAGAAGTTCAAATATTTCTATCTGCATATAATATGTTAGTATATATGTGATCCTAAACTTCCACTGGGAAACTCTTACAGATGATAAACAATTTTAGCAAACTAGTGAGTACAAAATTAGTTCATGAAACTCAGCATCTCATATCATGTCATATGCAAATGGTAAACAGACTGAGAGAGAACTCAGGAGTCCAAAACCTTTTGGAATATCCTCAAATAAACAATATGTAAATTTCATTTAACTATAATCAAGCAAGGGGTAATATATGCTTATATTTTTTAAACTGTAGTAACAAGGGTTCTTCTCATAATGTTTTAAAAATGCTTTAAAGCTCCTTTCTAGCTTACCACCTGCCAGATGTAGTGGAAAAGAAAGGTTAAGAGGGCAAAGGAGGACGTGAACATGTTTAGAAATAATTCTCTGGAGTGATTCTTATCTGTGTTGTCAGGACATAAGTAGTTCAGTTCATATGAATCAACAGCAGCAGTTCAATTCACTTGCAAATGCCACTCATGAATCAACAATGACAGTTGATCCAGAAGAAACTGCAAGACTATCCTCTGCAATACCAGCAGAAGTTCTTTGGTGCATTTCTCCATATGAATTTACAACAAATGATGTCCAGTGTCAGCAAAGTACAATGATGACCAGCAAAGAACACCACACAGCATCATTCATAGGCTGCAGGGTTATATTTATACCCTTTCCAACCATCATGTGTTTTCTCAAGTGTCTACCCTACCAAAATATCACATGCCTTTTTTTTTTCTTGGCTGCTTTCAGAAATACTTTGTGTGTCTTTTCTCAACAAAATACCTTCCAAGTATCTACTTCAGCAAAAACAACCTCTCAGGAGGTACATTCCAGAAAAAAAAATTACATGACACAATTGAGTTTCTAAAGAAGCCAGAAATTTCCACTTCAAGAAAGACGTTAATGGGTAATGAAGAAATTGAAGAAGATATTAAAAGATGGAAAAAACCTTCAATGCTCATGAATTGGTTCAATTAAATCAGTAAAAATGACCATGCTGTCAAAAGCAATCTAAGGATTCAATGTAATCCAGATCAAAATGTCAACCAATTCTTCACAGAGCCTGAAACGACAATGTTCAGCTTCAAATGGAAACACAAAGCCAGGGATAACTAAAATAATCCTGATAGCAAGACAACTGTAAGAGGGCTGGCCATCCATTATCTCAAATTGTACTATAGAGCTATAAAAATATAAACAGCACAGTATTATCACAAAACACCAAGCAAACAAACAAAAACAAATAAACAGCTTCACTAATCAATCGAATCAAATTGAAAACCCAGACATTAATCTACACTTCTGAATTCTGACAAAGAATGAGAAACAGCTTCAACAAAAGATGTTAGCAAAATGTGCCGCTGCATGTAGAGAAAATCAAATATATTCATACTAATAACTCTGCATATATTTTGATGACACATGGAACATTGTCTACAACACAAGATCATATACACTGAAGTTTAGTGATAGTTGGACATGTCTTTAATTCCAGCACTCAGAATTCAGAGGTAGATGGATCTCTGAGTTCCAGGACAACCAAGGCTGCATAGAAAACTATATCTCAAAACAAATACAAAAACAGAGCAGAAGTAAAACAATCAAAAAAGAAAGAAACAAAAATCCCTGATACACTGAAATTGATAGAAATGTGGAGAATATTTTGAGCACCTTGCGAAAGAAAAGGACTTCTCCTAGCAGATCCTCAGCACAGGCACTATTATCAATAACAAATAAATGTGACCTTATCTAATTGAAAAGCTTCTGCATTGCAAAGAACACTTTAATTAGGACAAGGAATCATCCCAGAGAATGAGAAAACATTTTTACCAGCTCTACATTTAATGAAGGGATAATATTTAAAATATACAAAGAATATAAAAACTGAATATCGGGAGAAAATAACAAAATTTAAAAATGGGATGTAGAGTAAACAGAATTCGCAATAGAAAAACTCAGATGGTTGAGAAATACTTAAAAAAATTGTTCAACATCTTTAGTCAGCAAGGGTATGCAAACCGAAACTACTTTGAGATTTCATCTTATACCTGTCAGAATTGCTAAAAATCAATAAAACAAATAGTAAGCCATCCTATCAAGAATACAGAATAATTGGAACACTCCTCAAAATTCAAAAGTTACATATTTTTATGGTGGTTTAGGGTGCTTGCTTTCTGTTCACTTGTATCTACTTGTCCATCTACTTTTCTATCAGTCTACTGTATCTATCATCTGTCTATCTAATATGTATGTATGTATGTATGTATGTATGTATGTATGTATGTATCTTCGGTTCACCTAGACTGTCATCTACCTATGTACATCACTATCTGTCTATCTTTCTTTCTCTCTGCCTACCATCTACCCACCTGTTCATCCAGACAATCATTTATCTATATATTTATCTATATACTATATATGTGTTTATGTATATATTTACTATATATGTATATGTATACATATATATATCGTCACCATCATCATCTATCACCATGTATCTATCCATCTTTAACATAATTTTTCATTAATTATTGAGTGATATAATTTTTCTTCTGCAGCTCTAGACATGCTGTTTCCTACATTATCCTTTCAATTTAGGAAGTTTTCCAGTGAGATTTTTATCTGCTTTATTAAGGATTCATAAACAGATATGTTCAGTTTGCGTCTTCCCCAAATATTCTCTAATTAATTTAATTTTCACATGTTATATTGGCTTACATATTCCGGTAAGCTTCTTTACTTTATCTATGACCTATTTGAATACAGTTACAATACTGTATTCAAATACAGTAAGTTTTTGAATACTGTTATAAATATCCTTTGTAATTTCTCTGAAGGGCAAACAGATAATTTACCTTGTGAAATTTAGTAGTTTGGAGATTGTGTTACATTGTTCTTTATTATCTTAACATTTGTTTCTGTGCTGAGACTTAAACAACTTATATAGTGTTCAACTTCCTTGTGTATGTCTTTTCAAATTTCTTCTATCATTTTATTGAATTTGTTTACAGCATTCTAGAGAGAATTATGCAGTGAATAGGGTGAGCCATTGCTTTGTAGGGCCTTATTGAATACTATTGTTTATAACTCCAGTATTTTGAGAGTTTTCAGAAGCAGACACTTTCTGAAAGGCTACGAAGATGGTTTACTGATTGTGTCATCTGCTACTCTCATATGTGTTTGTGTATATGTGTGTGTATGTACATATATATATATATTAAATTTAATGCAATTCATATGGAAATAAGTTCAAGGGTGACTACTTGGGATCATATAACCTATTAGGGGACTCAACTCTGGAGAACTCTACTCTCTTATGTATCCATTAATAGTCTATAGGTCTATTTCTGATGGTAGATCCTTTGAGGAATCTCCATGCACATTGATATATCAACTGGTTTGCCATTCATAAGTGTATGTGTAGAAGACAGCATATTTTCTGCTTCTCTGGCTGTACTGGCTGGTTTTGTGTATCAACTTGACACAGGTTGGAGTTATCACAGAGAAAGGAGTTTCAGTTGGGGAAGTGCCTCCATGAGATCCAACTGTGAGGCATTTTCTCAATTAGTGACCAAGGAAGAGGGCCTCTTGTGGGTGGTACCATCCCTGGGCTGGTAGTCTTGGGTTCTTTAAGAGAGCAGGCTGAGCAAGCCAGGGGAAGCCAGCCAGTAAGAAACATCCCTCCATGGCCTCTGCATCAGCTCCTGATTCCTGACCTGCTTGAGTTCCAGTCCTGACTTCCTTTAGTGATGAACTGCAATGTGGAAGTGTAAGCTCAATAAACCCTTTCCTCCTCAACTTGCTTCTTGGTCATGATGTTTGTGCAGGAATAGAAACCCTGACTAAGACACTGGCTCTTTTGATCTTTCTCCCCATCTTCTGCATGTTGACAGAGCCATAGATATAGTGCATCAGTTTTAGATATATCAATTGGTGTGGACACCTCAATAACTCCTTTTCTTTATTTTGAACAGTCTGTTGTGGACTTGTTTAATAGTCTTATCTGCTGAAAGAAGAACATTTTTGATGGGGCATGAGAGCTACACATCTCTGTGAATAGTCATGTGTTTTCAGAATTGAGTCAGGAGAGTAAAATAGGAGATTTGATTTAAGGCCTACGACATCATTATTCACAAGTAGCAGCTTAGGATTTTAGCACAAAGACTCAATTCACTCCTATTGAACATGTGTAAGTCTTATTTGACAGCCAGCTGTTGATTATTTCTAAGCTATAAATGCCGCTCTTTAATCAAAAGAGATATCTTGGCAGCCTGGCCTTTAATATGGTACACTGGCTTTAAGTTGGGCAGAATGAAAACATTTATGTAGAACTTACAAGTTATTAAATTTGGAATGTTTGTTGTTATTTTTTTGGTTTTGATTGTTTGCTTGTTTCAGGTAAGTGGTCTCTTTTAGTAGCCCAGTTTGGATGGGAACTGACTGTGTAGCTAAGGTTGGAGTTAAAATTATTACAATAATTTTGTTTCACACTTATGAATACAGAGACAAACATACTCTAACACTTTGGATCATGTTTAATCAAAGAAGTCTATTAACTGTAGTAGAAGATATACCAACTAATTCTTCCCTATCTACTTGTTCATATGATAAAAATTATATATATATATATAAAACTTATATTATGTATATTTATATTTGAAAACTTTTGGAAGTGATTGTATTCCTTTTATAGAAAAGTTTTCTTAGGCCAGGCGGTAGTGACACACGCCTTTAATCCTAGAACTTGGGAGGCAGAGGCAGTGGATTTCTGAATTCGAGACCAACCTGGTCTACAGAGTTAGTTCCAGGACAGCCAGGGCTACACAGAGAAACTCTGTCTTGAAAAAAACAAAAACAAACAAACAAAAAACAACAAAAAAAAAGAGAAAATTTTTCTTAGAAACTGAACTCTACTGCTGGTTAAATTTTCCCATATATATTTTTACTGTTTGACATGATTAAAATTACGAAGCATTCCCATATTTAAAGACAGGTAGTACATTTAATGAATCTTTGGTGTCAGAAGCAGATAATGGAGTAGGAAGGGGAATACTACACTGTGTCATGCCTGTCAATGAACATATTGTTAGTATGAAAACAGAACAATGTACAACTACAGCAGGTATTATGTAGGCTTTATGTATAAAATTAAATATTGAGAGACAATGCATATAAAAAAGACAAGAATTGTTTATTAATGTTAAAGTTCATGAATTTTGTAGTTACTAACACCAAAGTATATCAATTCAGGAAGATAGCAATTTGTCAAATTTTCATAATTGCTTAGAATATTGATTTCAAAACTTGTCAAGTTATGGATTAAGAAAAAAATGTCGCTCTTTTCTTTCTCCCTCTTCTAATTTTATATTTTAAAATAATCTTGAGTCTTTTATATGCGAGTCTTTTATATGTGAGAACTATATATACTGTTTTAACTTCTCTCACATTCAATCTCTTCCATGTCTGCTTTGTTCCCTCTTGCTTTCATCTTTAATGATTACTGCTACACACACACACACACACACACACACACACACACACGTATGTGTATATATATAGTACCTGAGTGTATATAATGTAGAGATACACATGTGCTTAAGAATGGCAGATATTCTAAAATAGAGCATCTCCCTTGAGAATGCTGATCATTCCTATCTCACAATGATTGACTGCTTGTAGTTTTAATCTAGGGTTGAGGCCTTGTGAAATTCTCCCCATCTATATACTGCTATGTCAGTTAGCATTACCATTATGAAAGGATTGTTTAGAAAACATATTGTTGATATTTTATGGTTAAGCTTCCCCGCCATGCCTTGGAGATGTTATCTAAGTGCAGGCAGTTTGGTCATCTGTCTCATACAGTCTTTCTATTACAACTTTTGTCCTGTTCCCTGAATTTTAGGTTCAGCGTTTTTGTTTTCCATGTAAAAATTAAGCTTGTTCTCCACAGCGAATTATTTTCTAATTTTTTTTTTTTACCAGTTGCAGTTTTTTGTGATGGTCTCTATCTGACATATAATGAAGATTAGTTGATGATGGGTAAGAGCATCATATATGTGGGTAAATGTTTAGTATATACTAGAAATTATATTTGTTTCTATAAATGGTAGTAGTATGTTTTCCTTTTACTATGTATGGTCTCGCCAGCTCCGTAGTTCCATAGGTTAAAGCATCAGGCATGCATTCCCTCACATGGAATGAGGTTTACTTAATTCCATTTAGACAGCTGTTGGTTGACCCCAATGTACACATGCTACTACTGTACAATTAGGAATGCATTACTGGGTCATTCATTGGTGTGATTCATAGGCTTTATAGATGGGCAAGATAATTGATAGTTTTTCTACTTAACCAGCTTGCATAGCACCTTCTGATACTATAAGAAAGAGTCTCAGCAAGAGAATTCCAGGTCAGGTCCAACTTGGTTTCTTCAAGTCCAGTTTCTGCAGTATATGATTTATTCAGCATTAAAGTTCTACCTTCAAATTCTGGAATGCAACCAAGGCCAATAGTGAAACCCTATGTAGTTTTGAGAGTCTTTTGGAATACCTGACTGAAACATTGAATGAAAGCCACCATGTATTATGGATCTTAGGAAAAGTTATATTACCCATATGGTCTAACACTCAAATGGTCTAACTTCATATACCCCTTTTATACACACACAAACACACACACACACAAACAAACACACACAAACTATTTTTAAGTAAGCTTGTGAAACAAAGTATTTTCTCTTATTATCTTTAAACATTCTAAGTGTTATTTATCTCTTCTTTCTCTGTCCCACTATACATTAGCTTCTCTATTCCTATTCTAATTAAAGCTTCCTACCCATTTATTCAGTTTTCCCCTTCTGTGTCCTATTGTGCATGTCTATGTATGTGTGTTGGTGTATGTGTGTGTGTGTGTTTGTGTATGTAAATTCATATGTGTGCATGTGTGCATGAATATGTGAGTGTGTTTGGTGTTTGTGCAGGTGTCTTATTAGGTAATGCCTCTGGCTCAAACACATGAGATTATAAACAAATGTCTCACATTGTGCTATTATCCTAAAGTTTGTTGATTGTGAAATAAGTACATTCTAATTGACTGATTACCTGAACAATAAATTAAGCAAATATTTAAATTGGCTTAATTAGTAATTTGCATGAATTAAATCAATGTAAAACAACCATGTGTGATCTGTAATATTGAGATGGCAGAAATTCAATATATACCTATACCAATTGGGAAAATCTAGTTTTTACTTGCAGTACCATCATGACAATGATGATATTATACATAATGGTATTCCTATATGAATAGTCATAGATGATAATAACTCCCAAAAAGATTAATCTTAAAACAAACATTTTTGAGTAATATTCATTTGTGTTTTTCATTGTAACTACTTCACAATTTTTTCTACATGAAAACTTTCCTCTAGTATTTGCTACATGTCAATTTCTTATTATCACTCTCAAACCTCTCACATTTCTCAATTTTTAACTCATGATTTTCTTTTTACCCATTATACTCTAGCTCATAAAATACTCACTTGGAGGCCTGGCCTGTAATACCAACATTTGGGGGGCTGAGACTAAAGATTGCCTTGAGTTTGAAATCAGCCAAGGTTAAACTGTACCACATTTCATATTCTAAAAAACAGATTGGCAACCTGTGTTTTTATCATTTCAAAAAATTCTGTTGATTAATTTGGAATTTTAAAGATTATGGAACAAGACTTCATTTGATTAGTAAAGCCCGATTAAGGCTAAATTATATTTGAATATTTATATTTTATATTTGCAGATTAAAGCATTTTCAAGTGTATTTATCTAGTATAAAAATGTACACCCATTATAAAGCTGGAGATTTGATTTTCGAATACCTCATTCTGTTCTACTGATTAATGGAAAATCTAATAGCACTTGATGAAGATATCAAGTGAATTATTCAGGGCACAGCATTAATTACATTTTTGATATTTTGTAAACTCAGAATATTGACTTTCATAGAATGTTTTTTATTGAAAATATTAACTATCTTAAAGCAATTTCACAAGCATTTTTTAATACAGAAACTTAGAGGTTGGCACAAAAGTGATCAAGTCATAGGCCTAGCAAGTAGGCTAAAACATTTTATATTGAGCATAAAGCACCACATTAAGTAGTATGGGAAATAATAAGAACTCTAAAAGAATTTAAAGTAATTATAGCCTTAAAGAAAAAGAAAACATTCTTTACTTGATGCAGAGGATAAAGGAATGTGTACAATATAGAAGGAAAAAAGGAATGAAACTATCTGTAAAAGCAAAGAAGTAAGGTTTTAATCCCCACACAGTTTCATATATTACAGGGTATATCTTGTATCTTGAGAACTGATTACTTTTTTCTCCTTCAAAATATCTTGGAAGAACAATGACTTTATGATAGATAGGCCTTCCACCAGATCTTCTACATTTCTAGAGACTGTCAAGAATCATTACATCAAAGATAGGAACTCTGATTTTTTTCCCACCATAGAGAAACGTATTATTACTTCAAAGTCTAGGGAGCTCTAGTGAGTTCTAATGTTTTAAAGTTGAATTCATATATATATATATATATAAATATATATATATATATATATAATCAATTTAAATGTTAAAAATTTTATATATTCTTTTACTTTTTAAGTAGAGTCTCAAGTTTTATTTCAGATTTTATTAAAATTCACAATATATTCCTGGCTGATTTCAAAATCATAAGAATCTTCCTGCCTCAGCTACAGAAGTGCTTTATTTAGAGGCACGAATCACGCTACTAGGTTCAATTCACATTTCTCAACCGCTTCAAACTCTAGCTATTTAACTCCATTATATCAAAGCTTAAAGGTCTCTGTACATCCATGAAGTTACTTCTGTTCTCTAATCCCAAATCATAAATTTTGATCAACCATGGTCTCAACATTCTATCTTTCACAATTATTCATTGCTGCGTTAAGTTCATTCTTCCAGAGTCTTCAGATGTAATGCATTTTATGGATATATCACACTACTTTCAACTCTTAATGCTTATATAAACTTAAATGAGTCATTCTACTGCCCTTTTTATTTTTATCAATCTTTTATATGAATTAATATATTTACCTTCATAACCTCTCCTTTTTAAACTCCTAACTCAGGCCTCCCTCTCCCTTTCCTGAACTGTTTCTGTTCTATTTATCATCATATACCCCTCCCCCCATGCCTTACTCTCAAATGTATAACATCTTTCTTATCATTATTGTCAAAATACTTATAAATGTGTAAATGTGAAAATATAAATTAACCTGTTGTTTCACCTTAGTGTAGCTTGTATGTATATGATTTGAGGGTTAACTACTAGGTATTATAAAATTCACTAATTTTTTCACTCATGGGGGCTGCCTATTGGCCCATTCTCAGCTGCCATTAGTAGCCTGTTGTTCTTTATATAGAGGTAGTAGATCCTTTAAAATAACATGTCTATTAGTATTATCCTTATCTTAAAATTGTCTAAGCTGAAGTAGCGTTAAGATGCTTTGATTATAGGTTCCCTGTCATTTCAAGGAGACATCATCTCACATTAGACTTCCTGTTATCTGACTTTTTTTTAATATTTTTATTTTCTATATTCTTTGTTTACATTCCAAATGATTTCCTCTTTTCCGGATCCCCCCTCCCCATATGTCCCATAAACCTTCTTCTCTCCATCCATTCTCCAATCACCTCCCTCCTTTTTTTCTCTGTCCTTATATTACCCTCCAATGCTAGATCAATCCTTTCCAGGATCAGGACCTTCTCCATACTTCTTCATGGGAATCATTTGTTATGCGATTTGTGCCTTGGGTATTCAGGGCTTCTGGGCTAATTAATATCCAATTATCAGGGATTGCATTCCATGTGCGTTCTTTTGTGACTGGGTTACCTCACTTAGGATGACATTTTCCAGATCAAACCATTTGCCTAAAATTTTTGTGAATTCATTGTTTCTAATTGCTGAGTAGTATTCCATTGTGTAAATATACCACATTTTCTGTATCCATTCCTCCTTTGAGGGGCATCTGGATTCTTTCCAGCTTCTGGCTATTATAAATAGACTGCTATGAACATACTGGAACATGTGTCTTTATTGAATGCCGGGGAATCCTTTGGGATTATGCCCAGGAGAGGTATAGAAGTGTCATGTCCAGTTTTCTGAGGAACCGCCAGACTGAATTCCAAAGTTGTGCCATCTTACAACCCCACCAGCAGTGGAGGAGTGTTCCTCTTTCTCCACATCCTTGCCAACACCTGCCGTCTCCTGAGTTTTTGACCTTAGCCATTCTGACTGGTGTAAGGTAAAATCTCAGGGTTGTTTTGATTTGCATTTCCCTAATGAGTAATGATGCTGAGCACTTATTAAGGTGCCTCATGGCCATCCAAATTTCTTCAGGTGAAAATTCTTTGTTTAGATCTATACCACATTTTTAATAGGGTTATTTGGTTCCCTGGGGTCTAACTTCTTTAGTTCTTTGTATATATTGGATATTAGCCCTCTATCAGATGTGGGGTTGGTGAATATCCTTTCCCAATTTGATGGTTGCCGTTTTGTCCTTTTAACAGTGTACTTTGCCTTACAGAAACTTTGTAATTTTATGAGGTCCCATTTGTCAATTCTTGATCTTAGAGCATAAGCTATTGGTGATCTGTTCAGGAACTTTTCCCCCGTGCCCATGTCCTCAAGGGTCTTCCCCAGTTTCTTTTCTATTAGTTTCAGTGTGTCTGGTTTTACATGGAGGTCCTGGATCCACTTGGAGTGAAGTTTAGTACATGGAGATAAGAATGGATCAATTCGCATTCTTCTGCATGCTGACCTCCAATTGATCCAGCACCATTTGTTGAAAAAGCTATCTTTTTTCCAGTGGATGTTTTTTGCTCCTTTGTTGAAGATCAAGTGAACATAGGTGTGTGGATTCATTTCTGGATCTTCAGTTCTGTTCCATTGGTCCACTTGTCTGTCACTGTGCCAATACCATGCATTTTTTAACACTATTGCTCTGTAGTATTGCTTGAAGTCAGGGATACTGATTCCCCCAGAATTTCTTTTGTTATTGAGAATACTTTTAGCTATCCTGGGTTTTTTGTTATTCCAGATGAATTTGAGAATTGCTTTTTCTAACTGTGAAGAAATGAGTTGGGATTTTGATGGGGATTGCACTGAATCTGTAGATTGCTTTTGACAAGATGGCCATTTTAACTATATTAATCCTGCTGATCCACAAGCATGGTAGATTGTTCCATTTTCTGAGGTCTTCTTCGATTTCCTTCTTCAGAGACCTGAAGTTCTTGTCATATAGATCTTTCACTTGTTTGGTTAGAGTCACACCAAGATACTTTCTATTGTTTGTGGCTATTGTGAAGGGTGTCATTTCCCTAACTTCTTTCTCAGCCTGCTTATCCTTTGAGTATAGGAAGGCAACTGATTTGCTTGAGGTGTTTTTATAACCAGCCACTTTGCTGAAGTTGTTTATCAGCTGTAGGAGTTCTCTGGTGGAGGTTTTCAGGTCACTCAAGTAGACTATCATGTCATCAGCAAATAGAAATAATTTGATTTCTTCCTTTCCAATTTGTATCCCCGTGACCTCCTTATGTTGTCTAATTGCTCTAGCTAGAAATTCAAGTACTATATTGAAAAGATATATAGAGAGAGGACAGCCTTGTCTAGTCCCTGATTTTAGTGGGATTGCTTCAAGTTTCTCTCCATTTACTTTGATGTTGGCTACAGGTTTGCTGTATATTGCTTTAACGATGTTTAGGTATGGGCCTTGAATTCTTTTTCTTTCCAAGGCTTTCAGCATGCTGAATTTTGTCAAATGATTTTTCTGCATCTAATGAGATGATCATATGGTTTTTTTCTTTGAGTTTGTTTATGTAGTGGATAGCATTGATGAATTTTCTTATATTGAACCATCCCTGCATCCCTGGGATGAAGCCTACTTGATCATGGTGGATGATCATTTTGATGTGTTCTTGGATTCGGTTGGCAAGAATTTTATTAAGTACTTTTGCCTCAATATTCATAAGAGATATTGGCCTGAAGTTCTCTTTCTTTGTTGGATCTTTGTGTGGTTTTGGTATCAGCATAATTGTGGCTTCATAGAATGAGTTGGGTAGAGTTCCTTCTGTTTCTATTTTGTAGAATAGCTTGAAGAGTATTGGTGTTAGGTCTTCTATGAAGGTCTGATAGAATTCTGCACTGAAGCCATCTGGTCCTGTGCTTTTTTTGGTTGTGAGACTTTCTATGACCCTTTTTATTTCTTCAGGTGTTATGGGACTGTTTAGATGATCTATTTGATCCTGATTTCGTTTTGGTATCAGATATCTGTCTAGGAAACTGTCCATTTCCTCCAGATTCTCCAGTTGTGTTGAGTATAGACTTTTGTAGTAGGATCTAATGATTTTTTGAACTTCCTCAGTTTCTGTTGTTATACCTCCCTTTTCATTTCTAAGTTTCTTAATCTGGATACTGTCTCTGTGCCCTTTGGTTAGTCTCGCTAAGGGTTTATCTATCTTGTTGATTTTCTCAAAGAACCAGCTCCTGGTTTTGTTGATTCTTTGTATGGTTCTCTTTGTTTCTACTTGATTGGTTTCGGCCCTGAGTTTGATGATTTCCTGCCTTCTACTCCTCCTGGTTGAAATAGCTCCTTTTTGTTCCAGGGCTTTCAGGTGTGTCATTAAGTTGGTAGTGTATGCTCTCTCCATTTTCTTATGGAGGCACTCAGGGCTATGAGTTTTCCTCTTAGCACTGCTTTCATTGATTTGGGTTTGTTGTGTCTTCATTTTCATTAAGTTCTAAAAAGTCTTTAATTTCTTTCTTTATTTCTTCCTTGACCAAGGTATCATTGAGTAGAATATTGTTCAGTTTCCACGTGTATGTCGGTTTTCTGTTGTTTTTGTTGCTATTGAAGACCACTTTTACTCCATAGTGATCTGATAGGAGGCATGGGATTAGTTCAATCTTCTTATATTTGTTGAGGTCTGTCTTTTGACCAATTATATGGTTGATTTTGGAGAATGTACCATGAGGTGCTGAGAAAAAGGTATATTCTTTTGCTTTAGGATAGAGTGTTTTATATATATATATATATATATATATATATATATATATATATATATATATATATATATATATATATATATATCTGTTAAATCTAATTCTTCCAAAGCTTCAATTAATTTCATTGTGTCCCTGTTCAGTTTCTGTTTTCCTGATCAGTCCATTGAGGAAAGTGCAGTGTTGAAGTCACCCACAATTATTGTGTTAGGTGCAATGTGTGCTTTGAGCTTTAATAAAGTTTCTTTCATGAATGAGGGTGCCCTTGCATTTGGAGCATAGATGTTCAGGGTTGAGAGTTCTTCTTGTTGTATTTTTCCTTTGACCAGCAAGAAGTGTCCCTCAGCGTCTCTTTTGATGACTTTGGGCTGAAACTCAATTTTATCTGATATTAGAATGGCTACTCCAGCTTGTTTCCTGAGACCATTTGCTTGTAAAACTGTCTTCCAGCCTTTTACTCTAAGGTAGTGCTTGTCTTTGACCCTGAGGTGTGTTTCCTGTATGCAGCAAAATGTAGGGTCCTGTTTACTTATCCAGTCAGTTAGCCGATGTCTTTTTATGGGGCGTTGAGTCCATTGATGTTAAGAGATATTAAGGAATAGTGATTGTTACTTCCTGTCAATTTTGATGTTATTTTTTAAATTTGATTTGTTAACTTCTTTTGGGTTTGATGAGAGAAGGTTACTATCTTGCTTTTTCCAGGGTGATGTTTCCCTCCTTGTATTGTTGTTTTCCTCCTATTATCCTTTGTAGGGCTGGGTTTGTGGATAGATATTGGGTAAACTTGGTTTTGTCATGGAATATCTTAGTTTCTCCATCTATGGTGATTGAGAGTTTTGCTGGGTATAGTAGTTTTGGCTGGCATTTGAGTTCTCTTATAGTCTGCATGAGTTCTGTCCAGGACCTTCTAGCTTTCATAGTTTCAGTTGAAAAGTCTGCAGTGATTCTGAAAGGTCTTCCTTTATATGTTACTTGCCCTTTTTCTCTTACCGCCTTTAATATTGTTTCTTTGTTTAGTACATTTGGTGTTTTGATTATTATGTGATGGGAGGTATTTCTGTTCTGGTCCAGTCTGTTTGGAGTTCTGTAGGCTTCTTGTATATTCATGGGCATCTCTCTCTTTAGGTTAGGGAAGTTTTCTTCCATAATTTTATTGAAGATATTTGCTGGTCCTTTAAGTTTTAAATCTTCACTCTCATCTATGCCTATAATCCTTAGGTTTGGTCTTCTCATTGTGTCCTGGATTTCCTGGATATTTTGGGTTACATGCTTTTTGCATTTTGCAATTTCTTTAACTGTTGAGTCTATGGTTTCTATGGTATCTTCAGCGTCTGAGATTCTTTCTTCTATCTCTTGTATTCTGTTGTTGATATTTGCATCTATGTCCCCTGATTTCTTCCCAAGGTTTTCTATCTCCAAAGTTGCCTCCCTTTGAGTTAAGAAACTCAAAGTTGTTTCTACTTCTGATTTTAGATCCTGGATGGTTTTGCTTAGCTCCTTCACTTGCTTGTTTATGTTTTCCTGTAATTCTTTAAGAGATTTTTGTGTTTCCTCTTTCATGACCTCAGCCTATTGACCAAAGTTCTCCTGTATTTCTTTAAGTGATTTTTTCATTTCCTCCTTATTGGCTTTTGTAGTCTCCTGAATTTCTTTCAATGTTTTTTGTGTTTCCCTTGTAAGGGCTTCTAACTTTTGATCCATTTTCTCCTGAATTTCTTTATTTATGTCCTTCATGTGTTCCTGTACCAGCATCATGACTAGTGATTTTAAATCCAAATGTTGTTTTTCTGGTGTGATGGGGTATCCAGGACATGCTATTAAAGGAGAATTGGGTTCAGATGCTGCCATATTGCCTTGATTTCTGTTAGTGATGTTCTTGCGTTTGCATTTTGCCACCTAGTTCTTACTGGTGTTAGTTGGTGTTGTCAATGCTGGACTCACCAGTGCAAGCTGCCTCTTCCCAGGTGGCCTCTGGTGCACAGCTGACCTCCTGCACTGCCTGAAGACAGGGTGCTGTGGCCCAGGCTGTTCAGATCCTGAAGCAGACACCTGAAGGCTCCCGCAGGGGCCTGCTGGACTCACCAGGGCACACTGACTTCTCCCAGCAGACCTCCTGGATGCCCCTCGTGCCTCTTGTAGGACCTGTGGATGTGGCGTTGCAGCCCAGGCTGTGCTGGATCCCGAAGTGTAGGTTTGAAGGCTCCTGCCAGAGGCCTCAGGACTGGAACCTAGGCTCTGTGCTGCCAGAGCAAGCTGTGTGCTCCCAGTCTGCTTCCGGGTGCACACCAGGCCTCTTGCACTTCCTGAAGACCGAGTGCTGTGGCCCAGGCTCTTCAAATCCCAAAGCAGACACCTGGATCTGGAAGCAGAGATCTGAGGGCTCCCGCCAGAGGCCTCAGGACTGGAACCCTGACTTTTAAAATCTTTTAACACTGTCTGAAATCTATGTACTAAAACAATGAGTTGAAGGATTAGATAGCACTAAATGTGCAGTCACAATCATATATTTGGATTAACCAACAATCTTCTAACTGAACTTGAACTCATTCAACAAGATAGAAATCATGCTTTTTACTAGGCATTTTAACAACATCCTGGTTGTAATGAAGTTATGGATTTTGTAAAAGAACCTACTACCTCCATTTCACTAGAACAACAAAATTATGGATTTCATGGTAAATGTTTATCTTTATATTAACAGATAAATGAATCCAGGGCCTTTTAATTATAGCATATGGAGATAATGAAAATCACAACTTTTTAAAATGCACAGAACAGTTAATCATGTAATGGATATACTCACATTATCTGATCTAAAATACTTTGTAGATAAACTATTTTGTATATTTCACAGTAACACAAAATTTGGAAAGCTGTTTAACCACAATTTACACCTGTATTTGGATTATTGGATCAATTAGAAGACCAGACATGTATACAACAATATTGTTGTCCTATTGTAGGAAATTATGTGAAATATTGCAAAATTTGTCATCGCAATCATATGATGCTATTTGATTTTTTTAAAAAATAACTTGAACATATCAGATATTTTTGCCAATCACAAATGAGAGAAACAAACATATCCAACCTATATGCAAATATTATGATATATTGGTCCATGATACTTCTTAATGGTCTTGTAGATTTCCACATTTATTTATACATGTCATTTACTCTATTTTAATAACAGCACAGATTAATTTCTATAACTTTATGTTACACTTCTCTAATAATTTTTTCATCATAATGCATTTAAATATTTATTTTTGTTCATTTGGATAAGTACTGGTGATTAATTTAAGTGCCTTGTGCTTGCTCTGTAAGCATTCTATAAGAAAGTTTTATTCCCAACCCAAAATGTTTATGTGTAATTTCCAATTACATAACACTCATTAAGTTTCTCATTTAAAGTATAAAACATGATCTTAACAGAAAAATAATTTAATATAATATAGATAAATGTATATTCCTTATAATGCAATACATAACAAATCACATGTCAGGTCTTTCCACTTCATATTTTTATATCCATATCAACTGTATTTGAAGTTATTCATTTTGTACTAAATACATTTAACACATTATTCTCCATAAATTGGTATAATAAAACATGATGTGTATCAAAACTGTTCAATATTAAAACTTAATATGGTGCAGTTCTGAAGAAGGGAAAGTAAAATCAAATGCACTTTTTTGAGGGAAATCATTTTTCAAAACTGGAAACAAAATTTAGACTTAAAATATGTATTTTTCATTTATAAACAAGGTAATTTCTAGCACGTTTCCCCTTCATCCTTGGATAAAAAGAGAATTTATCTAGCTAACCTTCACAGTTGTGACAGGTTTTCACATTGTCATTTCACTAATCCGTGAATATAAGGATTAATCATTTTCCTCCAGTGTCACAGTATGTTTCTGTCAAGATGAATTCTCTTTAAAGAAAATCTACTAGCCTGAACAGTCACGATAACAAGAAAATCAACACGAATTTGTTAAACTTTTTAATACTGCAGGTAAATATGTCTTATTGATATGTTTTAAATTATTTAAACCTGATGTAAAACTGAATAAAATGAAGCCACAGATTCTGTACATTCTCTTATATTAGTAATTAACTTTCACAACTCTTTAAACTGTTTGAACCCCTTAATACGATACCATGCGACCAATTATCTGAATTAAAATGCTATATTGGCATAACTGACAGAATACTTAAATGACTCTGATTTTGAGTCATGTAATAATCATTCAATTATTTGACTGTAAAATATCCTCTGGAAAAATAGCAATTTACAACAAAAATATTATTAAGCCTTACAGATTCATTTCTATTTACCTAGACTGTAAACTTTATTTTTATATATGAAATAGTAAATATGATTTTTTTTACATTAGACTGAATAAAGGGTGTTAGAGTTCATCAACTCTTTAATGTTTCATGCTTGTAAATAATACGAACTCTCTGTCATCATGGATAAAGTGAGGATACTTTGGATATTTTTAGAAAACAAAATTTCCCCTCATTTATTAGGAATAAACATGTTAGTAATTAGAAAGAAAGTATAATACTTGGTAATATTTTGGTGTAAATTCTTATTTTTCTAGAGAATATTTTATAGTCCATTATTTGAATGATTGTTACATGAGTCAAAATCAGAGTCCTTTAACTATTCTGTTGATTATACTGACATAGCATTTTAATTCACAAAATTCTTTGTATAGTATAGTATTAGATTAATGGGTTCAGTTTAGAAGGTTGCAAAATTTAATTTAGTATCACAGACCATACAGAATTTAGGACCCCATATTCTTGCATGTTATATCAGATTTAAATAATTTAAAACATATCAATAAGACATATTTAATTTCAGTATAAGAAGAATTGTGCTACCAAAATTTTAATCCAGAGCACTGCTATTCATCAGTTTTGCATAAGACTATAATGTATCTTAATTTCATTTTTAATTTTTTTGTAGTAATACTGACCATAGACAACTTACAAGTAGAGACCATTATGATATCTGAAAGTCATTTAGCATAAACTAAAACAGTTTAATTCAGTGATTTTCATTTAATAAAGCTGTGCATATTTGTTCCAGCATAAACATTTGATCACCAGCATATGTCAAAACTATAGGAACCATATGTTTTCATTTTCCATAAAACATATGGAATAATTTTACAGTAAGTATATCATTATAAACATGACAGGATGATATATATATATATTGGTAATTAAGAAATCTCCCTTAGGAGAACATGTATAACAGATTTATAATGTAATCTAGTAGAAATCCTGGGAGGTTCAAATTAATTAATTATTTAAGAAGGATTGAGGGTGTCATTGTTAATATTGTGTTAATATGTCATGTTAATATGTCAAAACAACCATTGAGATTATGTATACATAGGTATGTGAAGGTTTGCACATGGATTGAATGTGATAACTCAGTGGGCTCTCATTGTCTAGTCACTGGAGGGTAGAGATTAGGTCTACAGACTATCTCTGATTGGGTTGTTGGTTATCCAAGCAGTGTCTGGTGCTTTTTGTTCCTGTTCAATGCCTTGTTTGGGTTTGGTGATGAGGGATGGTGACCCAGTCCAGTGTCATTTTAAGAAGAGCAGCCAATTATATTTTCAATGGCCTGGACTCTTTGGGTGTTTCTATGGGATACACTTGGCTAACAATTCAGTTGAATTTAGCCAAATTCCAATACTAGAAGCCTCATTTGGTGATAAGAGGTGACCAGTTATGACTTTATACCTTTCATTAATAGTGGAATTCATTAAGATTAGCTCCTTATATTTTAGAAAGTTTATATTGCATTAGGTTTCCACATGATACCCAAATACCCCTAGAGCACACACATTCCTTCCTTCTGTCCTCTCTCCCTCATTTCTCTAAACACTTGATCATTCTTTTCTAGTCTTCAACTGCCCTGGGCAGCATGTACATTTTTTGCAACCATTGATTACTGAAAATTTTTATTGACTCTTACAATTTCTTAAGTTATTTTTGGGTTTAGTAATATATTTTGTGATATATGAAATATACCATGATACATAGATGCAATTATCATGACAGTTTTGGCTTATTAGTTTATTAGTTTAATAATTTAAAAAATGCATGATGGGGTTGAATTATTCATCTTGTGCATGCTAGGAAAATTCTATAATGTTGAGTTATGTACAACTCAGCCATAAATGTCTTTAAAGAAAATGAAGTTGATGATCATACATTTTTATCTAGCTAAACAGAAAATATATGTTAAATATCATTGATTTATTAATTTTAGATATATTTGCCTGTGTATTCTATTTCATAAAAAAGAGAAACTGTGTAATTAAATTGTTAATTTCCTATCATTGTTCCATCCTTCTCTCTCTCTCTCTCTCTCTCTCTCTCTCTCTCTCTCTCTCTCTCTCTCTGTGTGTGTGTGTGTGTGTGTGTGTGATATTGTGAAAATTATTAATGGTTTTATTTTTTGAATTTCATTATTATCTGTCATAGGAGTGAGACAAACAGGAGGGATATTATCTACCTGTGCCTTGATCAGATAATTTAAGCATTGTTAAAGTGTGTATTATTATTAATTTATATTCAGTGTTAACTCTTTCTATTCTTATTACAAGAATTTCTTAAGCTTGTGTTCTTGTAAAGAGGCCAAGATTTTGGAGAATTAAGGAGATTTGACTCATAATTATCAGTCTTTGAACTCTTTTTTGCTGTTCTAGTTGCCTTGAACCAAAGGATGCTCAAAGAGCTAGCTAATCATTTCACCAAAACCAGTTTTGTGAAAATCTTTCACTGTCCCTGAGAAAACTCAGGCATGACCAGATATGGTGGCCTAACCCCTGAAGATGTAGACATACTCAAATCTACTTTATAAAGGTTGAAACCAACATTTTGCATTATAGAACTAGATGTGAACCTCAAGCTGTTTTCACCTTGTCCACATGATAAAACCCCTGTTATGGATTAACAGCCAATGACTCTGAGTGCTGAAAAGATGAAGCTTTTTTTTTGTCTAAACACAAGTAATATCAATGTATAAAGATACAGGCATTAGTCGTTCAAATTACCAATCTCATTGGCTGCAATTAGTCCAAAATAAATGACCACGAATGGTTCATACATTCTTTCTTAGAGTGAGCTGTATGAGTGTGAGGTTCAACCCTGTGAAGCATTAGGCCTAATTAATGGTTCTACCAGTCAGTTGCAAGGCAAGTAAGTTAAAGTTCAGATAGTAAACTCATGGTAATGTTAGATTCTGATTAAATTATAATAAGGTGTTTTCAATATTATTCAAATAGTAAATGGCTAAGAGTAGTCAAGGTTTAATTGTTCACATACACTACAGAGATACATATTCTTCAAACACATCAGAGATCCACAGAATATGGGATTTAAAATTATTTCATTATTAATAAGTATTTTGACTAGGTGATGTATCTACTTTTGACAGTCACCACATCCCACTTCAAGAAAAATATTGAGCATCATTGTCTGGACCCACAGGACAGTAAACAGGGTTCCCAGAACACCTAGGAAAAGGCGAGAGACAAGAGACACGAGAGATGGACAGCAAGACAGTATTCTGATCAAGCTGTCAAATTTTATTTTTCACACAAGGCAATATAAAGGGAAGCAAGCAATAAGTAGGAAGAGGTCAAGGGGGAACAATCTCAGGGGGCTGGCATCATTTCTTAGAAACAGTTTGTCAAGAGTTTCTGGGAAAGTCTAGTTATGGCTGCTGGAATTTTGGCATGATAAAGGGGTCATGAGGAGGTGAAGTGGAAAGGAGTTGCTATAGTAACCTATTCACAGATGAGCTTCAAGAGGAGAGGCTTTTGAGATCTAAGTAAGAATGGCTTCTGGCATCAAGATCTAAGTGAGAATGACTCCCAGTATCAAAAATCTCCTGGCATCGAGATCTAGGTGGGTATGGATCCTGGTATCGAGAGCTCTTGACATTGAGATCTACGTGAGGATGGCTTCTGGCACATCATTACCTCCAATTGGAGTCATTTCAATTGTATCAATCTAGTCCCTTGGTAAGAAATACCCTAATTTCATTCTGCAGACAATTACTGTCCAGAAAAGGAAACAAGAATGTGGGATTGTTGACTGCTATGCTCTGCCAAGGAATCATAAACTAGTCCTTCATAATTATTGGTTCACTTAGGGTCTGTCAGATTTGTTCTGGCCAAGAAAGTTGAAGACAAATGCTTCAATGTTATAGGAATATTTGGGACTGTCTAGGGAGTCAGCTATCTCTACAAATTTTATATGTTGGGAAGCTATAGTTTTGTGCTTCATATATATTTCCAGTAATATTTCATTCCTTCTCATATCTCTGATGGGGTTGAAGACTATTTATAGTCTCATAATATAACTTAATTTGTTAAGCATTGAGAGGATGATCTAGCCTTAGAGGAACAGTTTCAGTTGATAATACAAGTTAAAATCCAACTTAATTGAGGTACAAAAATTTGAACTCTCAATAGATGATAGAATACTTTATCTAAATTACCATATATGATGGACTAGATATAATAAATGTTTAACATATATTACAATTTACATGGTTGTTATAATTATGTCCAATGTATAGAACAGAGAACATAGAACAATGTATAGAACAGAGCTGAGAGAAAAGAACCTTTTTATTTGAACAAAAAGGGGGAAATGCAGCTGCTTGTATTAGGAATGCTAATCAAGCTGCTCCAAAATGGTTTGCATGACTGAGCAGGCATATAGCTTCTGGAACCTGCCCCCATTTTGCTCTGATTGGTAAATAAAGATGCTAGTATCTAATGACTGGACAGAGAAGACAGATGCAGGGCTTGAGAATTTTCTGGGCTTGGAGGAGGAAGGAGATTAGCCATGCCCAGAGAAAAGGAAGAAAAGAGATGCCATGCCTGAGAAGAGTGCAGGAGAGAGACAGAGGCATGGCCACCATATAATGGAACCAGGAAAGCTCAGATTGATGCCCAGTTGAGTAGACCTCTGAGTTGAGAGCAGCTTACATAGATTACAGAGTTTAGTAAGTAAAAACTCGGGAATATCTGTGGGAGGTGTATTAAATGCATGGAAGTTAGGAAGTGGTCTAGCTTCTATGCTGATTAAGGCATATCAAAATATAAAGGCTGTATGTGTGTCAACCATTTGGGAACATAAAGCATTGGGATAGATAACAAGACCACCTGCTGGCAGGATTTATTTCATCATCTCTACTCCGAAGGAAGGGATCCTGGAACACGATAGATAACTCAACAGGTAAAAGCACTTGCTTTTCTTATAGATAATATGTTAGGTTTTTAGTGTTCATCTTAAATCTCACAATTTCCTCTGAATGAAGTTCATATTACATGACAGCATCTGAGAATACAATGTATACATATGGTACACACATATTCCTTCTGAAAAGATATTTGTACAGACAACATAAAAGTAAAATAATGAATAGTTTTTTATTGAAATATGGAATCCCAGATTCTTTGGCTTACTCAAGAGCTTTGAAATCCTGATACCCATTCTTGCCTGAAGTCAGGGTGGTTTGAGAAATCCTGATAACCTATCTTTCCTGGAAGTTGCAGGCAATGGTTGAGGGTCCTTCTCACTGTGGTATTTCCACATCAAAGAACTGTAAGATCGCTAAAAAATTATAAGTAACCATTACTTGAGGAACAACTAGCTCGAACTCCCATCTTACCTACTGCCTGGCTCACAGCTGTCAAGCTCTTAGGTAGATAAAAGCTATCAGACCATGGCACTCAAAAACTTATATACTGAATACTTGCTTATCGATACAGAAAATTACAACTATTATTCAAGTATCAGTATTTGTTAGTTCATTAGAAGTTACTGTGTTTTCATTTGAAAACGTGTATTTGTGTTTATCAGTGAGTTTGGACATTTTCATATCTTATTAAAATTTTTATAAATTTTATAAATATTGAGACAAATTATAAATACAGTGACTGCAAACTATAAAGTACCATACAAAAATATTGTATTCAATCAGGAATTACTCAGAATTTTATTATAACTACACAAAGGTTTTATCCATTAGTGTCTTGCCCTGAATGTCAAAACACATTTTAACTTACATTATTTCAGCCTATTACTGTTTAATACAAATATAATCATAAAGCATGATAATATAAAGTATTTTAATACTGTCTGATCATTAGCATCAGTGACTTTTCTAAAATAATTTGAGAACATGAGATTGCATTAATAACCATTTTTAAATATTTATTTATTTATTTTAAACTCCACATTTTATTCCCCTACCAACCCACCCTCTGAATTTTCCACATCCCATATCTCTTCCTTGACACAGTGTTCTTGAGGATGTTCCCAATCTCCACAACTTCTCTCTACCCACCAGACCTCTAAACTCCGCTGGGCCTTCTGTCTCTTGAGGGTTAGTTGAATACTCTCTGACTAAACCCAGACCCAACAATCCTCTGCTGTATATGAATGAGAGTCTTACATCAGCTGGTTTATGCTGCCTGGTTGGTGGTCCAGTGTCTGAGAGACGTCAGGGGTCCAGGTTAATAGAGACTGCTGGCCCTCTACCAGGCCACTCTCCTACTCAGCCTCTTCCAACTTTACCCTAATTCAATCACAGGAGTCAACAGCTTCAGTACATTAGTTGGGTGCAAATATTTGCATCTGGCTCTTTCAGCTGCTCGTTGGGTAATTTGAAGGGCAGTCATGTTAGGTCCCTTTTTGTGAGTTCCCCATGGCCTCAGTAATAGTGTCAGGTCTTGGGGCAGCCCATTAAGCTTGATCCCACTTTGGGGCTGTTGCTGGAACTTATTTTGCTCAGGCTCCTCTCCATTTTCATCCCAGCAGTTCGTTCAGACAGGAACAATTGTGGGTCAGAGTTTTGACTGGGATGGTAACCCAATCCCTCACTTAATGCCCTATCTTTTTGTTGGAGGTGGGCTCTACAAGTTACCTCTCCCCAGTGTAGGGCTTTTCATCTAAACTCCTTCTTTGTGTCCTGAGAATCTCTTACCACCAAGGTCTCTGTATATTCAAGAGGCTTCCCCCAACCTCCTACTTTCAGAGGTTACATGTTTCCCTGCTCATGGATTAGAAGAATTAACATAGTAAAAATGACCATCCTGCCAAAGGTAATCTATAGATTCAATGCAATCTTCATCAAAATCCCAATAAAGTTATTCCAAGACATGGAACTAGCCATTCTCAAGTTCATCTGGAAAGGCAAGAAAAAAAAAAAAAAAAGAATAGTGAAAACAAAAAACAATACTTAGCAATAAAAGAAAGGCTGGGGAAATCACCATCCCTGACCTCAAGCTTTGCTACAGAGCAATAGTGATCAAAACTGCATGTTTTTATTACAGACATATTGATCAATGGAATAGAATTGAAGACTCAGAAATAAAACCGCAAACTTATAGGCACTTGATCTTTGGTAAAGAAGCCTGAAATATATAATGGATAAAAGAAAGTGTCTACAACAAATTGCTGGTCTAACTGGATGTCAATATGTGGAAAAATGAAAATAGACCAGTATTTGTCACCTTGAACAATGTTCAAGTCCAAGTAAATCAAGGGCATCAACAAAAAACCTGATACACCGAATCTAATAGAAGAGAAAGTGCTAAAGAGCCTTGAACTCATTGGCAGGGGAGAAATTTCCTAAAGAGAACTTCAATGGCTCATGCTCTAAGAGCAAGAATTGATAAATGTGACCTCATGAAACTGATAAGCTTCTGTAAGGCAAAAGAAATACCAAATAAGACAAATCAGCAACCTACAGATAGGGAAAAAGCTTCACTAAGCCCACATACAATAGAAGACTAATATCCAAATCTATAAAGAACTCAAGAAATTAACGACCAGAAAACCAAACATCCCAATCAAAAAATGGAGTATAGTTTGAATTCTTCCTTTTTCAGTTTGTATCCCTTTGACCTCCTTATGTTGTCTAATTGTCGGAGCTAGTACCTCAAGTACAATATTGAAAAGGTAAGGAGAAAGGGGGCATCCCTGTCTAGTCCCTGATTTTAGGGGGATTACTTCAAGTTTCTCTCCACTTAGTTTGATGATGGCTACCAGTTGGCTGTATATTGCTTTTACTATGTTTAGGAATGGGCCTTGAATTCCTGTTCTTTCCAAGACTTTAAGCATGAAAGGATGCTGAATTTTGTCAAATGCTTTTTCAGCATCCAATGAAATGACCATGTGGTTTTTTTTCTTTGAGTTTGTTTATGTAGTGGATTGCATTGATGTATTTCCATATATTGAACCAACCCTGCATTCCCGGGATAAAGCCTACTTGATCATGGTGGATGATCGTTTTTATGTGTTCTTGGATTTGGCTGGCAAGAATTTTATTGAGTATTTTTGCATCGATGTTCATAAGGGAAATTGGTCTGAAGTTCTCTTTCTTTGTTGAATCTTTGTGTGGTTTTGGTATCAGCGTAATAGTGGCTTCGTAGAAGGAATTGGGTAGTGCTCCTTCTGTTTCTATTTTGTGGACTAGTTTGAAGAGTATTGGTGTTAAGTCTTCTTTGAAGTTCTGATAAAATTCTGCATTGAAACCATCTGGTCCTATGCTTTTTTTTTTTTTTTTTTTTTTTTTGGTTGGAAGACTTTCCTTGAACCCTTCTATTTCTTTAGGGGTTATAGTGACCCAAAAACCTCTACTGGAGAATTACTACAGCTGATAAACAACTTCAGCAAAGTGGCTGGTTATAAAATCCACTCACGAAAATCAGTAGCCTTCCTATACTCAAAGGATAAGCAGGCTGAGAAAGAAATTAGGGAAATGACACCCTTCAAAATAGCCACAAACAGTATAAAGTATCTTGGAGTGACTCTTATCAAACATGTGAAAGATTTGTATGACAAGAACTTCAAGACTCTGAAGAAGGAAATGGAAGAAGACCTCAAAAACTGGAAAAACCTCCCATACTCAAGGATCGGCAGGATTAATATAGTTAAAGTGGCCATTTTGCCAAAAGAAATATACAGATTCAAAGCAATACCCATCAAAATCCCAACTCAGTTCTTCATAGAGTTAGAAAGAGCAATTCTCAAATTCATCTGGAATAACAAAAAACCCAGGATAGCTAAAACTATTAACAACAAAAGAAATTCTGGGGGAATCAGTATCCCTGACCTCAAGCAATACTACAGAGCAATAGTGTTAAAAATTGCATGGCTTTGGTACAGGGACAAGCAGGCAGATCAATGGAACAGGATTGAAGATTCAGAAATGAACCCACACACCTATGGCAACTTGATCCTCGACAAAGGGGCTGAAAATATCCAATGGAAAAAAGATAGCCTTTTCAACAAATGCTGGTTCAACTGGAGGTTAGCATGTTGAAGAATGCAAATTGATCCATCCTTTTCTCCTTGTACTAAGCTCAACTCCAAATGGATCAAGGAACTCCACATAAAGCCAGACACTTGGAAATTAAGAAAAGATACTGGGGAAGACCCGTGAGGACATCGGTATAGAGGGAAAGTTGCTGAACAGATCACCAATAGCGTATGCTCTAAGATCAAGAATTAATAAATGGGACCTCATAAAATTACAAAGTTTCTGTAAGGCAAAAGAGACCATCAAAAGGACAAACTGGCAACTAACAAATTGGGAAAAGATCTTCACCAACCCGACATCAGATAGAGGGCTAATATCCAATATATATAAAGAACTCAAAATGTTAGACTCCAGAAAACCAAATAACCCTATTAAAAAATGGGGTACTTTTATGAGGTCCCATTTGTCAATTCTTGATCTTAGAGCATAAGCTATTGGTGGTCTGTTCAGAAACTTTCTCCCTGTACCGATGTCCTCAAGGGTCTTCCCCAGTTTCTTTTCTATTAGCTTCAGAGTGTCTGGCTTTATGTGGAGGTCCTTGATCCATTTGGATTTGAGCTTAGTACAAGGAGACAAGGATGGATCAATTCGCATTCTTCTGCATGCTGACCTTCAGTTGAACCAGCACCATTTGTTGAAAAGGCTATCTTTTTTCCATTGGATGTTTTCAACCTCTTTGTTGAGGATCAAGTGGCCATAGGTGTGTGGGTTCATTTCTGGATCTTCAATCCTGTTCCATTGATCCTCCTGCCTGTCACTGTACCAATACCATGCAGTTTTAAACACTATTGCTCTGTAGTATAGCTTGCTTTCTTAAACAACCCAGGACTACCAGCCCAGGGATGGTATCACCCACAATGGGCCATTCTAATTTTGATCACCAATTGAGAAAATGTCTCACAGCTGGATCTCATGGAAGCTTTTTCTCAAGGGGGCTCCTTTCTCTGTGATAACTCCAGCATGTGTCAAGTTGACATGAAACTCCAAATTCTGCTTGATGCTTATTTAGTTACCCAGAATCTAGACTGAAAGCCTTGGGTATGCTTTTCTTAATTTAAGCAACATGATGTACTTACAATAATATATTAATAATGTAAGCCATTTAAAAATTGTGTTAGTAAGGATCTCTGGCACAAAAATATTAAGAATAAATATAAGTAATAGCACATAAATGTTCTCTATATTTAGACATATAAAATGCTTTATTCTAATCAGACCTTTTGGAAAACAGAACTACTGTTATTTGATTCCACACATCTAAATGCTGGAACAAGGTGAAGTTTTTTATCTGAGATCATTAAGAGAACCCAGGTATCCCTCAATAGAAGAGTGGATGCCAAAAAATATGGTATATATACACAATGGAGTACTATTCAGCCATTAAAAACAATGAATTCATGAAATTCTTAGGCAAATGGATGGAGCTGGAGAACATCAAACTAAGTGGGGTAACCCAGTCTCAAAAGATCAATCATGGTATGCACTCACTTATAAATGGATATTAACCTAGAAATCTGGAATACCCAAAACATAATCCACACATTAAATGAGGTACAAGAAGAATGGAGGAGTGGCCCCTTGTTCTGGAAAGGCTCAGTGAAGCAGTATAGGGCAAAACCAGAACAGGGAAGTGGAAAGGGGTGGGTGGGAGAACACGGGGAGGGAAGGGGGCTTATGGTACTTTCGGGGAGTAAGGGGCTAGAAAAGGGGAAATCATTTGAAGTGTAAATAGAAAATATATCAAATAAAAAAAAGAAAAAAATGGGGTATAGAACTAAACTGAGAATTTACAACAAATGAAACTTGAATGGCTGAGAAACACCTAACAAAATGTTCAAAGCAGTGATCAGAGAAATGAAAATCAAAATGACCCTGAGATTCCAACTTACACCAATCAGAATAGCTAAGATCACAACCTCAGGTGACAGCACATGTTGGCAAGGATGTGGAGAAAGAGGAACACTCCTCCATTGTTGGTGGGGCTACAAACCACTCTGGAAATCAATCTGTATGTTCCCAGACAATTAGAAATAGAACTACCTGAAGACCCAGGAATACCACTCTTGGGAATATTCCCAAAATATGCCTCACCATGCCACAGGGTCATGTGTTCCACAATGTTCATAATGGCCTTGTTTGTGATATCCAGAAACTGGAAAAAGCCCAGATGTCTCACAACAGAAGAACAGATCAGAAAATATGGTTCATTTGCACAATGGAATACTACTCAGCTATTAAGGATAAAGACAACCCGAGTTTTTCAGGCAAATGGATGGAACTAGAAAATATAATTCTGAGTGAAGTAACTCAGACACAAAAGATCATGCTTTATATGTAGATATTAGCCAAAACAGTACCAAATACCCAAGATACTAATAATATTATACACAATCTATTATTCTATCTATGAATGAAAAATCCTGGAAATAAGTTGTATCTAAAAAGACCAATTGGCCAAATAAAATTTCAGTGGTTTGGATAGATTCAAATTTTTCAGATAAAAAATTCTAGTTATATTATCTTTGGCTAACTCTATATAATAGCCATCCTTGACTGCTTGTGTCAAAACTAACACTTTTGACTATCTATTGACTTACAGTAGAAGAATTCACCAATTAGGGAGCATTGTGATCCTATAGATCACCCATCTCACTATTTCTGTACCTCTGATGTATCCACAAATATCTTTTGAACTCATTTTGTTTTATGCCTATCTTTGTTGTATAAAACTATAAAAATTTCATGAAAGTTCTTCTACCTTGGAACATAGTTTCAGGGGCAATCTAAATTTCTGATACTGGCCCAAGGTCTTTCAAAATGTCTCTAGAATAAATATCTATCTCTTATGCCGTTAAGAAGAGAGTTATGAAGATCTTTTCCCAATTTTTTGGTTGCTGATTTGCCCTTTTGATGGTGTCCTTTGCCTTACAGAAACTTTGTAATTTTATGAGGTCCCATTTGTCAATTCTTGCTCTTAGAGCATAAGCTATTGGTGTTCTGTTCAGGAACTTTCCCCCTGTACCGACGTCCTCAAGGGTCTTCCCCAGTTTCTTTTCTATTAGCTTCAGAGTGTCTGGCTTTATGTGGAGGTCCTTGATCCATTTGGAGTTGAGCTTAGTACAAGGAGAAAAGGATGGATCAATTCCCATTCTTCTGCATGCTGACCTCCAGTTGAACCAGCACCATTTGTTGAAAAGACTATCTTTTTTCCATTAGATGTTTTCAGCCCATTTGTTGAGGATCAAGTGGCCATAGGTGTGTGGGTTCATTTCTGGATCTTCAATCCTGTTCCATTGATCCTCCTGCCTGTCACTTTACCAATACCATGCAGTTTTTAACACTATTGCTCTGTAATATTGCTTGAGGTCAGGGATACTGATACCCTGAGAATTTCTTTTATTGTTGAGAATAGTTTTAGCTATCCTGGGTTTTTTGTTATTCCAGATGAATTTGAGGATTGCTCTTTCTAACTCTGTGAAGAATTGAGTTGGGATTTTGATGGGTATTGCGTTGAATCTGTATATTGCTTTTGGCAAAATGGCCATTTTAACTATATTAATCCTGCGGATCCATGAGCATGGGAGGTTTTTCCAGTTTTTGAGGTCTTCTTCCATTTCCTTCTTCACAGTCTATATCAGATAGAGGGCTAATATCCAATATATATAAAGAACTCAAGAAGTTAGACTCCAGAAAACCAAACAACCCTATTAAAAAATGGAGTACAGAGTTAAACAAAGAATTTTCACCTGAAGAACTTCGGATGGTGGAGAAGCATATTAAAAAAATGCTCAACTTCATTACCCATTAGGGAAATGCAAATCAAAACGACCCTGAGATTTCACCTTACACCAGTCAGAATGGCTAAGATTAAAAATTCAGGAGACAGTAGATGTTGGAGAGGGTGCAGAGAAAGAGGAACACTCCTCCACTGCTGGTGGGGTTGCAAATTGGTACAACCACTCTGGAAATCAGTCTGGCAGTTCCTCCGAAAACTGGGCACCTCACTTCCAGAAGATCCTGCTATACCACTCCTGGGCATATACCCAGAGGATTCCCCACCATGTAATAAGGATACATGCTCTACTATGTTCATAGCAGCCCTATTTATAATTGCCAGATTCTGGAAAGAACCCAGGTATCCCTCAACAGAAGAGTGGATGCAAAAAATGTGGTATATATACACAATGGAGTACTATTCAGCCACTAGAAACAATGAATTCATGAAATTCTTAGGCAAATGGATGGAGCTAGAGAACATCATACTAAGTGAGGTAACCCAGACTCAAAAGATGAATCATGGTATGCACTCACTAATAAGTGGATATTAACCTAGAAAACTGGAATACCCAAAACATAATCCACACATCAAATGAGGTACAAGAAGAAAGGAGGAATGGCCCCTTGTTCTGGAAAGACTCAGTGAAGCAGTATAGGGCAAAACCAAAACAGGGAAGTGGGAAGGGTTGGGTGGGAAAACAGGGGGAGGGAAGGGGGCTGATGGGACTTTCGGGGAGTGGCGGTCTAGAAAAGGAGAAATCATTTGAAATGTAAATAAAAATATATCGAATAAAAACAAGTAAAAAAAAAAAAGAGTTATGGTTTCTATGGGTTTGCTCCTCCCCCTTCCTTTTCTATTGCTTTGACACTTACATAGTTTTATCTTTCAATAGCATTAGTGGGTTGATTCTCATTATATGAAAATATTTTTAATAACTTTTTATTCTTTGTTTTTACATAATTTGAAACAAGTCAGTTAAAAGGTAACTCTTACACCAATTCCTATTGTGTTTCATCCATTACCTATTAACACTTTCTATGAATGCATTATGAGTACATAAAGGCTGTGATATTTAATCCATAAATATTTGTAGTCTCTTCTCTTTGTCAATTGCAAATGTCATCTCACTAAATTTTCATTTGTCACCCACTTTCAAACTATTTATTTTAGTCTACTGACAATAATAGTGGTA
The DNA here is from genome assembly GCF_947179515.1 of Apodemus sylvaticus. NCBI lineage: Eukaryota > Metazoa > Chordata > Mammalia > Rodentia > Muridae > Apodemus > Apodemus sylvaticus. The sequence goes on from NC_067489.1 coordinate 49,725,409, forward strand.
TTTCAGTTTTCATTGTGATTTTTCTTATTTTTCTTATTCTTATGTTAGCATGTTTTACTTTAAATGAAACCCAGTATATGAAAATAAATACAATCATATACACAAAAAAGCAAAACAAAATAAAAATTTAAAAAAATATTTTTTTTAACAATTAAAAGTAATTACACTATTTCTTGTTTGAGCTATTTCTAGGACCTGGGTTTGAACTTAACATAATAATCATATTAAGAACTAGTCAAAGTGAGGAAATAAAGTGACTAGTTTAATAGATATCTCCCAGCCAAATATTTACCTACAATGATAGGGTTTTCACATTTAGGAGCCCTTTACATTCTTAATGCTTCCATAAATAAAAATGATCTTAAAAGTCTGAAAACATTTCTGTAAAATATTTCAAAAACATAAAATTTTAAATTAAGCTGTACAAATCATCAATATTCACTAAGAATTTTTCAGAAGCCACAAAATTATCTAAGATAGTGTATAAAATGATGAAATATAAATTTAGAACAGTGCCATTTTGTCAAGTTTTTTTTATTTAAATTAGAGAATTAATACATTTCTCTATTCTTTAAAACAAAAACAGTGATTGAGTTATATCCCTGTGGACTTATTTGAAAAATAAATGAAAACTTATAAATAATCATATTCAGAATCAGTTGTCAAATACAGAATTATATTACATGGGCTTAATAATCAAGCTTCAGTGAATTCACTTAACCAGTATAGACTATATTTTTAATATTTATTGGAAAATTAGGTTTAGCTTCAAAATTCACAATATCATGTTTCAACTAAAACTTTTATTTAATCATACTTCTGCAAAATATGGAAAGCGAAAAATAAATTAGATACAAATCAAATTTTATGACTTAGATTCATAGATTGTTCTCTTTATTTTTAGTTCCTATATCATATTGAATGAAATTAATATTATTATAAACAATCAGTGATTTAGAAAGCTTACTGTTCACAAACATTTACTTACACCTGTATTTTAATATATAATATATAACAAAATTTCTAGGTAGCATCTTTTATTTTAAGATAAGTACTTATTTGTATATAATATGATTTAAGAATGATTACAGAATTTAAAGCTTAGTATAACAACTTAATTAGTGACCTCAATCCAAATTCCAAAAGTGCTTGTTTAGTATGTATGAATAGAAACTGGATTGCCATTTACACATTCCTCATTAGCTTTCACAGCACCAGATCAAACCTTCCTGTCTGTGTACTGTTGTGAGAAAAGTAGGAATGGACCTTTATTCATTCTTCATGTGTATGTATACTCAACGGTAAAATCTATTTACATTTAAGTCTAGTGGCAATTTCTAGCTTACACTTTTAGTGCCTGTAAGAAACCTGGTAGAATTTTAATAGTATTGAAACAAAATGGGAATGAGAAAATATCTGTATTCCCTTAATTGTACCAGGTATGAATTTATCGTGATCCTTCCATATAACAATGAAAATCCTCAGTGTAAGCAGAAAGACAATAGTAAACTATAACTAATATCCAGCTAAATAAATATGCTTTACAGTATTTTTCATAAATTATAAACCTACGTGAAGACTTTTCATATTTTTTGAAATAATATTGTTCATCCACATTTTGATTTAAGATTATGAAAATTCTATAAGATATACAGTATTTGTTTTGATTATATTTTTTCCTATTTAACTCAACAATGTATATGGTCCTACTTTATTTGAATAAATTCCATATTTTATTATATTGTGTTATATTTTATTTATATTTTGATATGTTAATTTCAGACAAAATGTCTGTCAGCCACCAATCTAAATAAGGCCCATTTGTTGTAATTGAAACACAGTTATGTTTATTCATAAACTAATATGTTAAATGTTTATCTTTTGGGCTAAGCATGGTAGCTCATGCCTTCCATCAGTTGAAAAGGGCAAAAACATCCTGAGGAAAGCCTAGTAAATTTCAGGACAGCCATCACTATATTGGGAGATCCATCTTGAAAAACATTTGTTGTTTTACATTAATTTGATAAACTTATTAGAACCCAGCTTGTTAAACTCTGTGTCACATACCTGTATGGGATAGTGTAGATACATTTGGAGATGGTGAAAATTTGACAATTAGATTTCTGAATATATAGTGAATAAAAATTAATACCAAGTCAAATAAGGTATTTCAGCAGCACTGCTCTGTAATATTGGGTAGTTTTTCCACTGAGACCTTTCTGAGAATTCATTGGAAACTCACCAAAGGCTCTACAGCTCAGATTATAGACCAATGAGTGATATGAATTGAGCTCTATCTTTTACTGAAAACTTTGATATTTTTATTATTCTTTAATCTTATTTTTATACCACAGTTTTTATCCCTTTCTGCATTCTCTGTTTCACATCCCTCGCCTGCACCATCTGAAAGAGGATGTCTCCACCTCCCCACCCCCACCCAACTTGACCTCCACTCTTCCTGGGGTCTCCAGTCATTTGAGGGTTAGCTGTATCTTCTCTCACTGCATTCCTCTGCTGTATGTGTTAGAATCTTCATATCGGCTAGTGTATTCTGCCTGGTTGGTGTCACAGTGTCTGAGCAATCTCAGGGGTCCAGCTTAGTTGAGACTGTTGGTCTTCTTTTACAGCCACCTTCCTCCTGAGCTTCTTACAGCTTTCCCCTAATTCAGCCATGGGATAACCAGATTCTGTCCATTGGTTGGGTGTAAACATTTGCATCTGCATCGTTCAGCTGCTTTTTGGGCCTCTCAGAGGACAGCCTGTCTGTAAGAAGACCATAGCATAAGTAGTAGTGTCATGCTTTAGAGCCTACCCTTGAGATAGATACCACAGTATCTATCTCAAGTAAGCCAGTCACTAGACCTCATTTCCCTTGGATTCTTCTCCATTTTTGACCATGCAGTTCTTTAAGACAACAACAATTCTGGGTCAAAGCAACCACATCCATCCACCTGATTCCCTATCTTTCTAGTGGAGGTGGACTCTCAGTTCCCTTTCTCCACTGTAGAGCATTTCAACTGAGATCCTTCCCTTTGAGTCCTGAGAGTCTCTTACCTAGAGGTCTCTGGTATATTCTAGATGGTCCCCCTACCTCCTACTTCTCAAGGTTTCCTACTTGCATTCTTTCTGCTGGCCCTCAGGGTTTCAGTCCTGTTCCCCCAATACCTGATCATGTTCCCCTCTTTTCTTCCCCTTCCCATTTTCCAACAAATTCCCTACATTCTTGTCCACCCTAACCCCCCTGTAATTATTTTTTTCTCCCTCCCATGTTGGATTGAGGCATCCTCACTTGGTACCTTTGGCTTGTTAACCTTCTTGAGGTCTGTGTATTGTATCCTGGGTATTTTGTACATTTTTGGCTAATATCCACTTATTAGTGAGTACATGCCATCCATGTCTTTTTGGGTCTGAATAACCTCACTCAGAATGATATTTTCTAGTTCCATCCATTTGCCTGCAAAACTCAGCATGTCCCCATTCTTAATAGCTGAGTAGTCATTTAATTTGTCCAAAATAGCTTCCAGCAATGCCCAGAAGCCAAAAAGTACATCAAAAATTAAAATTAATGTCAAATACACATAACTAATAGAACAAAATGTATATTTCACAGGCTATGTTTTTGGTCACATATCTGAAGAATGAGAAGTTTTTGAATTATGAAAATACAATTTAACTACTGCATATAGCATATCCTTTATATTGGTCAAAGTTGATCATCTATATATTATTATGTTTCCTATGAAATTTAACATTAATATTCAATTCAGATTTTGTTAAAAATAATATATTGTCCTGAAAATTTGGACTCAAGCTCTTTCACAGGAAGTTTTAAAATTATATTAATAATAAAATAAATAATTGAATACATCTAGGACGTCAGTTGGATGCTGGAAGACATAGCAAGAATAGCTATGTGCATAAAATTGTGGGTTTTGGCCTGAGGGCATTGCTGGATCCTATTATGTACATACTAAAAAAATTGAATGGACCTATTCAAAGATCATTGATATCTGGAAGTACTTCTGGTAAATATCCTTACTTCAATACCATAACATGAATGGCAGTCAAACACTCAGAGAATAGCTTCAGGGATACAGAACTAAAAGTTGAGGCAAAAGTTTTAGAATTTTAGATGTAAGAGATAGACAAGTCCCATTTTAACAAATCAAAAATAACTTGTAAGAAAAGGGGAAACAAATCAATATTTTTCACACTCTTGGATATTTTCTCAATTCTCCTGATGTTACAAAATGAAAACAAATAAAACAAATTCTTTCAACATACAATATCAACAACAAGGAATACCCTGCCTAAGATGAATTCAGTAATTCTGACAGTTGGAGGTTGAGACAAGAGCACAGCTTTGCCTAAGACTTGATACTTTATTAAACACAAATCTGTTTTGCTCCCCTGATCACACTCTCCCTGTCTCCCCTTCTTCCCATTTCCCAACTTTACTTCCTCTCTTCTCTTCTCTTCTCTTCTCTTCTCTTCTCTTCTCTTCTCTTCTCTTCTCTTCTCTTCTCTTCTCTTCTCTTCTCTTCTCTTCTCTTCTCTTCTCTTCTCTTCTCCTCTCCTCTCCTCTCCTCTCCTCTCCTCTCCTCTCCTCTCCTCTCCTCTCCTCTCCTCTCCTCTCTTCTCTTCTCTTCTCTTCTCTTTTCTTCTCTTCCTTTTATTTTCTTTTCTTCTTTTCTCTTCTCTTCTCTTTGCTTGACTGCTTCTCCTTTTAACTATCAAAATTAATGTGACTGGGTGATAGACTAGCCTCCTCTTCAACAGCCTGTTCCTCCTCCTTCTCCTGATCTTCTTCATCTACCTTCTTTTATGGAAATCTTGGGAATCTAAGGAGCCATATCCTAGACATTACATATCATTTAGTCTTGCTTTAGGAACATGTGGAAATAACAAATAACACAGAGCTAAAGCAAGCACCCATCCATATGTCAACACTAGAATATAAAATTGACTCTAACAAATCAGTAGTCTTCCTCTACTTGAAGTAAAAATAGGCTGCAAAATAATAGTCACAAACAATATTAAAATATCTTGGTATGACTCTAACCAAGCAAGTGAAAGATCTATATGACTTCAAGTCTCTGAAGAAAGAATACGAAGATCTCAGAATATGGAAAGTACTCCCAGGCTCATGGATCAGCAGGATTAATATAGTAAAAGTAACCATCTTGCCAAAGACAATCAACAGATTGAATGCAATCACCATCAAAATTCCAACTCCATTTCATGGAGTTAGAAAGAGCAATTATCAAATTTATTTGAAATGACAAAAAAACTCAATATAGCAAAAACTATTCTCAACAATAACAGCACTTCTGGGAAAATCACCATCCATGACCTCAAACTGTGTTACAGAGCAATAGTGATTAAAACTATATGGTATTGGTGGAGAGGCATTCAGGTAGATTAATGGAATAGAATTAAAGACAAATAAACCCACACACCCATGATCTCTTGATCTTTAAGAAAGGAGCAAAAATATCCATGGGAAAAAAGGACAGCATTTGCAACAAACAGTGCTGGTTCAACTGGAGGTCAGCATGAAGAAGAATGCAAATTGACACATTCTTTTCCCCTTGTACAAAGCTCAAGTCCTAGTGAATGAAGGACCTCCACATAAAACCACGTACACTGAAACTAATAGAAGAGAAAGTGGAGAAGAACCTGGAATGCAGGGACACAGAGGAAAATTTCTTGAACAGAATATCAATGGTTTAAGCTCTAAGATCAACAAACAACAAATGGACCTTATAATATTACAAAGCTTATGCAAGACAAAGGACACTGTCAATGGGACAAAACAGCAACAAAGAGATTAGGCAAATATCTTTATAAATTCAACATCTGATAGAGGGATAATATCCAATATATACAAATAACTTAAGAAGCTGGACTCCAGAGAAACAAAAAAATCCTCTTTTAAATTCGGGTACCCAGCTAAACAAAGAATTCTCAACTGAGGAATATCAAATGGCAGATAAGCACCTCAAGAAATACTCAACATCCTTAGTCATAATGGAAATGCAAATCAAAACAACCCTGAGATTCCACATCACAACAGTCAGAATGGCTAAGATCAAAAACTGAGGTGACAGCAAATGCTGGCAAGGATATGGAGAAAGAGGAACACTCCTCCATTGTTTCTTTGATTGGAAGTTTATACAAACACTCTGGAAATAAGTCTGGTGGTTCCTCAGAAAATTGGACAGAGCACTACCTGAGGACCCAGCTATACCACTCCTGGGCATATACCAAGATGCTCCAATATATAACAAGGACACATGCTCCACTATGATCATAGCAGCCTTATTTATAAGAGCCAGAAGTTGGAAGGAACCCAGATGCTCTTCAACAGAGGAATGAATACAGATAATGTGGTACATTTAAACAATTGAGTACTACTCAGCTTTTAGAAAGAATAAATTCATGAAATTCTTAGAGAAATGGACAGAACTAGAAAATATCAACCTGAGTGAGGTAACCCAATCACAAAAAACACACATGATAAGTGTACATTAGCCCAAAAGAACACACAGATATGCACTTACTGATAACTTGTTAAAATGGATATTAGCTCAAAAGCTTAAAATACCCAAGATACAATTCACAGAGCACATAAACTCAAGAAGAAGGAAGACCAAAGTGTGGATGTTTACATCCTTCCTAAAAGGGGAAACAAAATACTCATGGGAGGAAATATGGAGACAAGGAGTAGAGACTAAAGGAAAGAGAATGCCATACCTGAGGATCCATTCCTCAGTAACTAAACCCAGACACTATTATGGATACCCAAAAGTGCTTGCTGTCATGTGCCTGATATAGCTGTCTCCTGGGAGCCTTTACAAGAGCCTGACAAATATAGAGGCAGAAGCTCTCAGCCAATCTCAGCCTTCACCGATGAAGGAGTTAAAGAAAGGACTGAAGGGGTTTGCTACCCCATCAGTCAACCAGACCCCGAGCTCCTAGGTACTAAACCACCAGCCAAAGAATACACATGAAGGGACCTTTGGCTCCAGCTGCATATGTAGCGGAAGATAGCTTTGTTGGGCATCAGTGGTAGGAGAAGCCCTTGGTTTTGTGATGGCCCATTGTAGGGGAATTCCAGTGTGGGAAGGCAGGGGTAGTTGGGTGCATGGGGGAATGCCCTCATAGAAGCAGGGGGAGGGGGGATGGGATAGTAAGTTTCTGGGTGGGAAACAGGGAAAGAAGATGACAGTTGAAATGTAAATAAAGAAAATATGCAATAAAAAAACTAAAATTAAAAAAGATTAAATTCCTTGCTTGTTGGACCAATTTCTGACCTCAATCACATGACTACATTTTTTAAATTTTATTTTAAATTCTGGTCAGTTAAAAAAATTCTTGATAGGTATTAAGCAGGTATTAACCTAAAAATTCCAATATTCAATTTTTGAGTAAGTTCTTAAAGTGTGGAATATAAATTTTAAAATATCTAATGACATGAACATGAATATAATAGGCCTGACTAAAATATATTTAATATATATTTAATATATATAGGTATTTTTAACACATTGATGATAACTTGGTTAGAGAAGAAAATGGTGAATGAATCATTGTTACAATGTTAGCATTACAATGTTAGAATCTCAAGTCAAAATGAGATTGTGGTATATGTTTATAAACCTATATACATTGTCTGACAAATTTGTCTTTTAGCGTGGTGATAGAAAAAAATACTAGAATTTCAAAGACACCTCTATACCATCTGTGAATAGAATAATTAGAAATTACATAGTATACACAAGTCATATTTGTATTGCCTAGAAGTGAACAGTTGACATATTAAAAATAACTTAAGATGCCTGTTATAATTATGCTCACCTAATATTGGAGAAAGTATTACTACAGCCTTTTAAATTTTATCTAGGTAGACCAGAGGGACAATCTCAAGGTCTTTTGAAGTTATATATGACTATCTACAAAATTGATTGCTGATACAGTAATTATGTTCAAAACATAAAAATAGTATCATACAGTTAAACATACTTAAAATATCATTATGATTTTACTTATCTATTACTTCATGTAACAGTAAATAATTGCTTTTTTAATTGATAAATTTCAAACAAAAACCTAAATTAAACTAAGTTTTGGAGATGAATGTGTTCACTAGCTTATGAGAAATATGCTAGGTTATATATTAAAAAAAAGATATCTGACTGTCTTATTTTTTATAGGTTTTCCCTTGGAAATTACAAAGCTTCATAGTTTAACAATATGCATGCAAATAAGATTAATTTATTATATTATGTTGTGTATATAGTTCTGACATTCATCTGTTGTCTAGCATATTCACTCTTCAATAATTGTTATTTTTATTTTGCAGTTTGAAAGTCTTGTGTTTGAACTTTCTTTGAAACTTAGACATTCATAGTTATATCTTTTTCATTATTATGCCTTGTTCCTCATTAAAAACATAAAGGTTCTAAATATTTTGGGAAATACAAGCTGAAAACAGGCTATTAAGAGAAAAGAAAGTGTATCATGAAGAGAGTATTATATAAATGAGGAAATGGAGTTGATACAAAGAAAAATAAGAAAAGGTAAGATAAAATTATTGTCATGAAATGTTATACAGTATTGTAAAAAGAATAACTACAAAATATATCAATAGGAAGAATCATAAATTAGTTGGCTTCATCCACACACAATCATAATGGAATTGACAAACAATGACATATTCATCATGTAGATTCATGTGGTTCCCAAAGACAGGTTGTCCTCTGAGCTCTGAAATGGTCAATATTGCTCTTGCATTTCTCTTTTCTATATCTCAACATTTACTGAGAGACTAGGAAGATTATACTTTGCATGATCAATAGAAGATCCAGTTGGATGTGTTACAGACAAATTTTTTTATCAAGCTAAGATTACATTATTTAGGATGAAGTATTTTTTTCTTATGACAGACCAAAATTTAACAATGGCTAGATAATGTCGTATTAGGTCACGTTGCTATTGATTTTACTACTTCATTAATTTTAGCAAAGCTTGCTTGTAGAATTTTGCTACTTGGTGTTAGGTTGATAGGTTTGGGTCATAAATTCATATTCACACTAAGGTTTCCTTCAGTATTTTGTCCTTTATGTAGATACTGGACACAGTGTAATTCCTAACAACGTAAAAACACTATTATATATGGTGACTGCAAATAGAATTTCCTTGATTTCTGACTGAATTTCTAAGTGGGCCAAACATATGCTACTGAAAACTAAGAAATTTGGTACTTTGGCATAAAAATTTATTTCATTGAAGATGGGAGATGATTAGTCTCATCCAATTTATTCATAATGGAACATGGTTTGAAATAAAAGTCAAATGAATTACTAATAAAACAATGACAGTGTTATGCCCCAAATAGTAGGGAGGTGGGAGTGGGTGGATAGATAGAGGAAGACACTCATACAAGCAGAGGGAGGGCGGATAGGATAGGGGGTTTTAGGGAGGGGGGAAACTGGGAAATGGGCTAACAATTGAAATGTAAACAAAGAAAATAGCCAATATAAAAAATGTTTAGAATTTAGTTAGGAATTATGTTGGAAACAAAGTATTAGTTTTAGTTTCTCCTAGCCTAAGTTAGGTGTCCAAATATTTCGCTTGGTTTTCTTTTTTTTTTTCTTTTTTTTTTTTTTTTGTTTTGTTTTGTTTTTTTACCTTCTGATAAATATTTTTTATTCAATATATTTTTATTTACATTTCAAATGATTTCCCCTTTCCTGGCTCCTCACTTCCTGAAAGTCCCATAAGCCATCTTCCCTCCCCCTGTTCCCCCATCCCCCCCTTCTCACTTCCCTGTTCTGGTATTGCCCTATACTGCTGCACTGAGCCTTTCCAGAACCAGGGGCTACTCCTCCGTTCTTCATCGACATCATTTGACATGTGGATTATGACTTGTGTAATTCACGTTTCTAGGCTAATATCTGCTTATCAGTAAGTGCATACCATGATTGATCTTTTGAGACTGGATTACCTCACTTAGTATGATGTTCTGCAGCTCCATCCATTTGTCTAAGAATTTCATGAATTCATTGTTTCTAATGGCTGCATAGTACTCCATTGTGTATATATACCACACTTTTTGTATCCATTCGTCTGTTGAGGGACACCTGGCTTCTTTCCAGCTTTTGGCTATTATAAAATAGGGTTGCTATGAATGTAGTGGAGCATGTATCCTTATTACATGCTGGAGAATCTTCTGGGCATATGCCCAGAAGTGGTATGGCAGGATCCTCCGGAAGTGACGAACCCAGTTTTCTGAGGAACTGTCAGACTGATTTCCAAAGTGGTAGTACCAATTTGCAACCCCACCAGCAATGGAGGAGTGTTCCTCTTTCTCCACATCCTCGCCAACACCTGCTGTCTCCTGAGTTTTTAATCTTAGCCATTATGACTGGTGTAAGGTGACATCTCAGGGTTGTTTTGATTTGTATTTTCCTAATGACTAATGTTGTTGAACAGTTTTTAAGATGTTTCTCAGCCATCCAAAGTTCTTCAGGTGAAAATTCTTCATTTAGATCTGTACCCCACTTTTAATAGTTATTTGATTTTCTGGGGTTTAACTTCTTGAGTTCTTTGTATATCTTGGATATTTTCACTCTGTCAGATGTAGGGTAGGTGAAGATCTTTTCCCAATTTGTTGGTTGCCGATTTGCCCTTTTGATGGTGTCCTTTGTCTTACAGAAACTGTAATTTTATGAGGTCCCATTTGTCAGTTCTTGATCTTAGACCATAAGCCATTGGTGTTCAGGAACTTTTCCCCTGTACCAATGTCCTCAAGGCTCTTCCCCAGTTTCTTTTCTATTAGTTTCAGTGTGTCTGGTTTTATTTGGAGGTCCTTGACCCACTTGGAGTTGAGCTTAATACAAGGAGATAAAAATGGATCAATTCGCATTCTTCTGCAGGCTGACTTCCAGTTGAACCAGCACCATTTGTTAAAAGGCTATCTTTTTTCCACTGGATGTTTTTAACTCCTTTGTCGGAGATCAAGTAGCCATATGTTGAGGGGACTTTCCGTTCAGTTAGAGATGTTTCCTCCCACTATGTTATGTGTGCCACTATTTCGTCCTTTGGGATAACATCCCATGCTAGTTGCTGTCTTCACTCATAGATGTTATACCTGGATTGTGCTATTGGTTGCTTCCTTCCCTTGGAAGATTACATACCATCTTTTAGTGTTGACACTTAGTTCTCATGAAGTAGGTATTTATTAAAAATATAGTCTTCAACTATGGGGTCTTACTTACAAATATGGGAGGTAAGCAAGGGCAGTAGCGAAAGGTAGATTCTCATGCCTGGATTGGGGACTTGTGTTAGACAATTTATGACTAAGGGGACTAAGTGGACATTTTTATTCCAGAGAAAAGACTTTCATTCAATTCTATATGGATATGTATACACAGATTATTCCTGATTTAATTTAATTTTACATAGAATCCCTGGAGTTACTTAAATTCTTTGAAATAATTGTTTACTTGATTATTTTATCTATGCATAAAAGTTGCTATGACCCAGTCTACATCCAATTTCGCCCCCCCCCCCCCCTACTTCAGTTCCATTCCCATTACTCCTATATCCCTATTTGTTCTGGATGTTGGCATTTTGTTTCCTTTTCAACTGAACTTATTTAGTAGAAACAGTATGTGTATGGGTTTAGGAAAATATATTGGCACTTGAGCAGCATTTCAGAGGTTTCATCTTTGAAGAAAATTGACTCTTATAGCAGTCTTTCACTATAAACACATCTTCAGTTAGTGGTGAAACTTCATGATGACTTCTGACTTAGATATTGAGTTTTATTTTGTTTTCTAGCTTGATCTTGGACAAGAATGAGTATTCTTTACAACCATTGTGAGTTCATATATGCAACTGCCTCTGATTTGTCCATAAAAGAATATCTCTTTAAAACCACACTAACTCTCTCACTGTCTTTTGTCTTTCAGTCCCATTTTCTTTTCTTATTTATTTATGTATTTTATTTATATTTTTCGATATATTTTTTATTTACATTTCAATTCCCCCTTTTCTGGTCCCCCACTCCCCAAAAGTCCCATTTTCTATGCCATTGGAAAGAGAAGTGATTATATCTCTATATTTATCTCTATCTCTATATCTACCTTTATATCTATCTATCTATCCATCCATCCATCTACAAAGATAGATAGATAGATAGATAGATAGATAGATAGATAGATAGATAGATAGATAGATAGATGGATAGATAGACTTATGCTATGCTAAACATTATGCAGTCTAAGTTCTGGGTCTATATAAGTTACTATCTATTGCAAATTAAAACAGTACTAATGAGAATTAAGAGGATATATATATATATATATATATATATATATATATATATATATATATATAAAATCTCTCAATCTCATGTGATTATATATCACATATATGATATATGTCATATATATCTTATATAACACACAAATATCTATATCTATATCTATATCTATATATATGGAGAAAGTTTAAAATTATGTGCATTTAGCATGGTACAAATAGTAGATCCTTTTATATTAGATATTTTATTTATTTAATTTCAAATGTTATCTCCTTCCTGGTTTCCCCTCCATACACCCCTATCCCATCTCCCTTCCCCCTGCTTCTATGAGGGTACATCCCCACCCACTCAACCACCCACTCCCACTTCTTTGTCCTGGCATTCCCATATACTGGGGAATTGAGCCTTCACAGGACAAAGGGACTCTCTTCCCATTGATGCCAGATAAGGACATCCTCTGCTACATATGCAGCTAGAGCCATGGGTCCCTTCATGTGTACTCTTTAGTTGGTGGTTTAATCCCTGGGATCTCTTAGGTGGTCTAGTTGCTTGATATTATTGATCTTCTTATGGGGTTGCAAACCCTTCAGCTCCTTTAGTCCTTTCCATAAGTCCTCCATTGGGGTCCCTGTGCTCACTCCAGTGGTTGGATGAGAATACTCACTTCTGTTTTTGTTAAGCTCTGGCAGAGCCTCTGTAGAGACAGCTACACCAGACTCCTGTTAGAAAGCACTTCTTGGCATCTACAATAGTAGTGTGGTGTCTGTATATGGGATGCATTCCCAGGTGGGGCATCCTCTGCGTGGCCTTTCCTTCAGTTTCAGCTTCATACTTTGTCCCCATATTTCCTTTAGACAGAAGTCATTCTGAGTTAAAAATTTGGAAATGAGTGGATGGCCCCATCCCTCAACTGCAGACCTTGTCTAACCTCAGGATATGTTCTCTATAGGTTCTCACTGCCTTTTGTTGGGCATTTCAGCTAATCTCATTCCGTTAGGTCCTGGAAGCCTCTTGCTTTCCTGGTATTTGGGAATTTCTAGTGACTACCCATAGTTCCCCATCCCTCATTGATACACACCTTTGTTCAATTTCTCTGTATATCATCCCTGTCTCCTCCCATGCTTGATCTTTTCACCCCTTTCCCCTTCCTCCTATTCTCTTCCTCCCAAGTACCTCCTACCCTCTACCTTCCACAAGTATTTGGTTACCCCTTCAAAAACGGACTGTTTCCTTTCTTATTATTGAGTTTCATATGGTCTTTATATCATGGGTATTCTGAGCTTTTTGCCTAATATCCGCTTATCAGGGAATACATACCGTGTGTAGTAGATTCTCATCTATTCCTTACATATTTAGTCACTAGTCCTTGGCCAGCATTTATACCATTCTAGAGAAGGGCATGAATTCAGTTATGAAGTAGTTGGTTACTCCTCTGACATTTGTACCATTATTGTACTAATAGACATATTAGTTCTAGATCACACATTACTGTAGTTTTTTGGGCTCACATCTAGGTAAGATGGATGATTATTTTATATTTCTGGTTATGTGCAAATTGTCTTCTAGTGCTATGGAATCTACCCAGTGAAAATAAAGATTCCATGTTCTTATCAGACTGATTTTTTCATGTTATATGACACAAGTTTATAGAGTTGGAAATTGTCATTCTTGGAGAGGTAACCAGATGCCAAAAACAAATATTACATTTTCTCTCTCTTTTGCAAATGCCATATTTGAATCTTTAGATGTGTAAATCTAAATAGATATAACTTTAGACTTTAGAAAACTCTAAGAGGAGCATACATAGAAGTATAGGAAGGAGAGATAGAATGCAGATGTATGAAGAAGTATAAAGAAACAATAGTGCAGGAAGGATTGAGTAGGCCTTTGGTAGAAGTGATAGTGGTAAGGGATAACTAACACTAAAGACATTTCTAAAATCATGCAGAAAAATAAAATTCTAGATACATCCTAATATATTCATAAATAACATATCAAATGATGCCCCAAAAGAAAGAAGAACAATGTATGGATACTCTGGTCCTTCTGGAACAAAATACCCACAGAAGGAGATATAGAGACAAAGTGTGGAGCAGAGACTGAGGGAAAGACCATTCAGAGACAACCCCACCTAGTTATCCATCCTATATACAGTAAGAAAACCCAGACACTATTATCGATGCCCACATGTACTTGCTGACTGGAGCCAAATATAGCTGTCATCTGGGAGGCTCTAAGTACATGACAAATACAGATGGGGACACTCTCAGCCAGCCATTGAACTGAGCAGAGTCACTAATGGGGGCTTAGAGAAAGGACCCAAGGAGCTGAAGGGGTTTGCAGAGCCATTGGAAGAACAATATTGAGCCACCCAGTACTCCCAGACCTTCCAAGAACAAAGACACCAACCAGATAGTACACATGGTGTTACCCATGGCTCCAGAAGAATAGGCAGCAGAGGATGGCCTTTTTGCACATCAAAGGGAGGAGAGGCTCTAGTTCTGGAAAGGCTCGATGCTACAGTGTAGGGGAATACCAGAACAGGGAAGTGGAAGTGGGTTGATTGGGCAACAGGGGGAGAGGAAATAGCTTATGGGACCTTTGGGGGAGGGACCAGGGAAGGGGAAATCATTTGAAATGCAATTAAAAAATATTTACATTATCTAATAAAAAAGAAAAAATCAATGTTTATCTATTACAAGACATCCATAAGCATCAAGGATAAGTCCCTTGTCTTTCCCTGTGTCCCTTACCCCACAGCATTGAGTTGGCTGGCAGCCCCCACTCTTCCGCTGGTGTTATCTCCAGCCCTTGTTCCTTGGGAACAATACGGGGCTTTCACCTTGACGACCAAGGCTGCCTCAGGGCAGTCTCACCTGGAGACCAGCAGAGACCCGCTAGACTTGAAGCAGGCAACCTGCTGAGAAGTGGATCCAAGGAGTTCTCTGCCTGCTCCTTGATGTCAGGGGGCAGGGTTGTTTTCTAAAGACTATATATATTGGCTAAATAATAGTAAAGTCAGTCTTGATCGGCAAACTGTTGTCTCAACTCATCTCTCTTTCATCCCCTTCCCGTTTATCCCCAGAATTCTCTTCCAGGTCCCCGTTTCGCATGTGGCCGCGGGCGGCTACATCACTGTACTAGAAAATAGTCCCTATTATTAATGGGTCCCATACAACAATAATCATTGTTGTCTCTGCAGAACTTAATGATGAAACTTACAATCATTCAATTAAAGATAATACCTAATTATCAAAGATCAGTTAGGATTTTTCTTACATTTAAGCAATATCATAAATGTGATAATATTAGTTCATAAAATCCATTTTATTATAGACACTTAGAAAACATGGCTTTAAAGAAGAAAAAAACTAACTGTGAAGTTTAACCACAGACTACAAAAGACTGAATATGTATTGCACTTTCATGCCTACTAGTTGCATTCAGTATAGTATTAGCAGTTCAGGTCAGGTAATAAGATGACATTCTCCAATTGATTTAACCTAGTACCGCTTTCTTAATTTTCATCTTGCAAGAAAAATCAGAGGCAGATAGAAATTTTATATCAGAGCAATATTTATTTTCTTTGTTTCTTCAGAACTGTTTTAATTTTCTCCCTTATTTCTACAGTTTAGTGATACAAAGACTTGGACCTACTCTAACTTAAAACATAAGATTAAACTGCTCTCCTCCACTGCCATCAGAATACTGAACTCTACAGGCAACCCTTCCCTTCCCCTAACCATCCTCCTGACTGACTACTCCTTCTGGGACAAGCCAAGCTGCCTTGAGAAGTCACAAATCCCAGGAGGATATCCATTCTCTCAATGTCTTTACCCCCACCTATATCAGACTTCTGAACTAAACAAGTAAACTTCCCTTCCCCCACCCAACTTCCTTGCTCTTTGAAGCCTCTAGGCCAAGCCAAGCTGACCTGAGCAGCGGGCCATTCTAGGTGGATACTCTTCTGCCACCTGTCTGTTCACCTTCATTGGACTTGAGGCCCTGAACCAGACATTGAGAATCACTCCCTTCCATTATCTCCTACCACAAGGACACCGAGGGAACAAAACCATCCAGATGGTTAAAGATCCACAAAAGAACACAAGTCACAAGAGGCAGGGCAATATGACACCCTCAAATTTCCCAACTAGAGAAAGCCCTAACACTACATATGCACAAGAAAATGACCTTAAATACAATCTTATAAGGATGATAGAGGCCTTTAAGAAGGAAATAAATAAATCCCTTATACAGGAAAATACAATCAAATAGATAGAGGTCTTGAAAAAAAAAATAAATAAATCACTTAAAAACCATACAGGGAAATATAAATAAACAGGTGAAGGAAATAAATAAAACTGTGCAAGACCTGAAAGTGGAAATAGAAGAAATAAGGAAAACACAAACTCAGAAAATCCTGGGGATAGAAAATATAGGGAGGAGAACAAGAAAAACAGATGCAAGCATCCCCAACATAATACAGGAGATATAAGAATCTCAGGAGCAAGAAATACAAGAGAAGAAATTGATACATCAGCCAAGTAAAATGTTATAGCTAAAATCTTCTTGACAATAAACATCTGGCAAATCTGGGATAACCACAAAATGACCTAACCTAAGAATAATGGCAATTAAATATGCTGAAGAGTTCCAGCTCCAAGTCTCAGAAAATATTCTTAACAAAATCACAGAAGAAAATTTTCCTCTACTAAAAATAAAAGAAATGCCTAGAAGGATACAAGAAGCTTATAGAACACCAACTAGAAAGAACCAGAAAAGAAAGTCCCACTGGTATATAATGAGCAAAACATAAAATCTACAAAACAAAGAAAGAATATTAAAAGACATGAGGTAAGATGCCAGGTAACATAAAAGACTGACCTATCAGAACTACATTCAACATCTCGGCAGAGACTCTAAAAGCTAGAAGAGCCTGAATAAATATCCTGCAACCTTAAAAAAAACTACAGTCTTTAACCTAGACTACACAGTAAAACTCTCAATCGCCATATAGGGAAACGAAAGATATTTCAAGACAAATCCAAAATCCAAAACAAAAACATAAACAAAAGAAAATAACTATCAACAAATCCAGCTGTAGAAAAAAATACTAGATGGAAAACTTTAACCCAAGAATGAATGATAACTACATATGAGAATACATACCACCACAAGGAAATCACACACAAACTCTCTCTCTCTCTCTCTCTCTCTCTCTCTCTCTCTCTCTCTCTCTCTCTCACACACACACACACACACACACACACACACACACAAACACACAAACACCAGCAACATGAAAAGAGTGGAAAACAATCACTGCTTATTAATACTACTCAACGTCAATGGACTCAATTGCTTAATGAAAAGAATGGATGAGAAAACAGAATCCATCATTCTGCTGCATACAAGAAACATTCTTCGGCCATAAAGATATATATAATTCCAGAGTAAAGGTCTGGTAAAAGAGTTTTCCAAGAAAATAGACCCAAAGATGAAGCTGGAGCAGTCATCCCGATATCTAATAAAATAGTTTTAACCAAAATTAATCAAAAGGGACAGGTAAGAATACGGGCGTATTCATCAAAGAGAAGTGTACCAAGATATCTTAATTCTGAACATCTATGCACCAAACAGATGGACAACCACTTTTGTTAAAGAAACTGTAGCCGCCAGCGGCTACATGTGAACCGGGTTACCTGTTGAGAGAATTTTGGGGTCATAGGGAAGAGAAGCGAAAAGAACGTGCGGCCAAGTCAATGTTCACTGATCAAAGCCGTAAACTTTAATGGCGCCGGACCTTTTAACAGTTTGGGCAAACCCTCCCCCCAGACTCCAGGCTGAGTTCCGGTGGAAGTTGTCTAGCTTCTCTTGGAGGTCTTCGTCTTGACTGCTCCGGCAGCTGGGTGGGTCACCTGTTTAATTCAGGAATCCCTATACCTGGAGGAACAATGAACTTAACCTTTACTACGAGCGCTCCACCCTAGGTGGAGCAGGATCCTGGCTAACTGGGAGAAGTTAACCTTGACCAAAGTCAAACTCTGACCAAGTGCAAGACTGCCCCAATATGGCTCTGTACAAGAAACATTGCTAAAGATTAAATCACACTTGAACTCCATACAATAATATTTGAGAATCCAACACCCGACTCTCACCAACTGACAGAATATCCAGACAAAAACTAAAACCAAGAAGCAATGAAACTAAGACATTACAAATGAAATGGACCTCTATAGAGTAATTCACCTGAACACAAAACAATATACCTTCCTGTTAGCACCTCCTGAGTCTTTTCCCAAAATGACCATCTAGTCAATCACAAAGCAAGTCTCAACTGATACAGAAAAATTGAAATAACATCCTGTATCTTATTAGACCACCATTGATTAATGGTGGAGCACAACAACAACAGAAACACTGGAAAACCTACACATTCATGGAAATTGAACAACTCTCTAATCAATGATCTCTGGATCAGGGGAGAATGAAAGAAAGAGAGGAAAAGGAAGGAAGGAATGGAGAGAGAGAGAGAGAGAGAGAGAGAGAGAGAGAGAGGAGAGAGATGAGAGAGAGAGAGAGAGAGAGAGAGAATTAAAGAATTTCTAGAATTCAATGAAGTTCATAGTAATAAATGTCTCCATAAAGAAATTAGAAAATTCTCATATCAGCAAATCTAGAAGCACACCCAAAATCACTAGAAATAAAATAAAGAAAGAAAGAGAAAGAGGGAGAGGAAGAGAAAGAGAGAAATAGAAAAAGAAAGAGAAAGAGAAAGAGAAAGAAGAAAGAAGAAAGAAGAAAGAAGCAAGCACACCAAAGAAAAGTTGAAGTCAGGGAAAAAACAACATGGATGAAATCAATCAGTTAGAAACAAAGAAAACAACGCAAAGAACCAATGAAGGCAAGAGCTGGTTCTTTTAGAAAACCAAAAAGGTAGGCATACCCTTACAAAATTAACCAAAGGATAGAATGGCAGTATCCCAATAAAACTAGTAATGCAAATGGAAACAAAACTGACACTGAGGAAATTCAAAGAATAATTAGGTTTTACTTCAATAACCTGTACTTCACAAAATTGGAAAATCTTAGTGATATGGAAACTTTTTAGACAGATACCACTTAACAAAGTTAAATCAAGATCAAGTTAACTATTCAAACATCCCCATAACCCCTGGAAAAAAGAGATGCAGTCATTAAACTCCCAACCCCCCCCCCCCCAAAAGGCCAGATGGTCAGATGGTTTTAGTGCGAAATTCTACCAGACTTTCAAAGCAGAGGTAATTCCAGTACTCCTCAAATTATTCCACAAATTAGAAACAAAAGGAACACTGCAAAACACATTCTATGATGCCATAGTCATTCTAATATCTAAAGTACACAAAGATTCCACAATGAAATATAACCTCAGAAAAAGTTCTCTTATGAACATTGATAAAAAAATTACTTTAAAAATACTCACAAATCTAATCCAGAAAGACATCATCCATCAAGATCAAGAAGGCTTCGTCCCAGGGATGCAGGGATGTTTCATGTAAAAAAAAAAAATCCATCAATATAATCCACCATAAGAACACTGAAAAGAAATCACATGATTATCCCATTAGATGCTGAAAAGGTCTTTAATAAAAATCCAACACCCCTTCATGTTAAAGGTATTAGAGGAATATGGGATACAGGGCACATACGTAAACATCATCAAAGCAAAATACAAAAATTCACACTTCCTCCAAATATATTCAGTATAATACTTGAAGATCTGGCCAGAGCAGTAAGAAAACTAAAGGAGATCAAGGGAATACGAATTGGAAACATAGTATTACTATTTATGGATGATATGATAGTATACATTTGCAATCCCAAGAATTCTATGAGAGAACTCCTAAAACTGATGAACACCTTCATCAAAGTGGCTGGATACAAAATTAACTCAAACAAATTAGTACCCATAATTTATATGAATGATAAACAGGCCAAGAAAGAAATTAGGAAAACACCACCCTTTACAATAGCTATTAACTATATAAAACATCTTGGCATAAGACTAACTGGGCAAGTAAAAGATCTGTATCACAGATCTTCAAGTCTATGAAGAAAGAAATTGAAGATATAAGGAGATATAATGATATCCCATGCTCATGGATAGGTAGGATTAACAAAGTGAAAACAGCAATGTTACCAAAAGAAATCTACAGATGCAGTGCCGTCTCTATCAAGATTCCAACACCATTTTTTATAAAACTTGAAAGAACTGTTTTCATATGGAAAAGCAAAACAAAAAAACAATCAAAAATGCATGATAGTCAAAACAATTATGAACAATAAAAGATATTTAAGAGGAATCCCTCACCTCAAACTGTATTACATGGTAATAGTATGAAAAACTGCATGATATTGGTACTAACAAAGATGTGTTAATCAATGGAATCTAACTGAAGACCCAGAGTAAAACCATGCACCTACGACACTTGATTTTTGATAAAGAAGACAAAACCAAAGAGTGTAAAAATGAAAGTATCTTCAACAAATGCTGCTGGACTAATGGGATGTCTACATGCAAAACAATGAAACTAGATCCACACTTATACCTCACACAAAATTCAAGTCCATGTGGTTCACTGACCTCAACATAAAACCAAATACACTAGGTCTCATAGAAGTGAAAGTGATTAATACCCTTGAAAGCATTGGTACAGGAGAGAAGTTCCTGAACAGAACACAAATGGCTCAGGTTCTAATATCAACAATTGATAAACTGGACCTCATGAAACTGTAAAACTTTTGTAAGTCAGAAGGACACTGTTAATAGGAGAAATGTTTGGGAATGGATTGTCACCAACCCTACATCTGCCAGAGGGTTAATATCAGACATTTACAAAGAACTTAATTTGGACATCAACATCATAAATAACCCAACTAAAAATTGGGTACAAAACTAAACAGATTTCTCAACAGAGGGCTCTCCAGTTTCTCAGAAAACTGGGAATAATTCTACCTCAAGACCCAGCTAAAGTACTTCAGGGTATATACCCAAACAATGCCCAACTATACCACTTGTTTAACTATGTTCATAGCAGCTTTATTCATTATACCCAGAAAATGGAAAACATCTAGATGCCCCTCAGTTGAAGAATGGATAAAAAAAAGTAGAGCATCTGCCCAGTGAAATACTATTCAGCTATTAAAAACATTATGAATTTTTGCAGGCAAATGTTTGGAACTTGAGATTATCATCCTGATTGAGTTATTCCAGCCCTCCCACCCCTGCAAAAAAAAATTCCAGTATGTACTTACATATAAGTGGATATTGGCTATAAAATACAGACTCCACATTACCCTCCACAAAGCCAAAAAAGCTAAAAAAAAAAAAAAAAAAAAAAAAAAAAAGGCCCAAGAGAAGAAGCTTGAATCTCATGTAGAAGGGATAATAAAATAGTTGTGAGAGGCAGAAAGTAATTGGGGCTCAGGATCAGGTATGGGGTTAGGACATGAGAGGTGACTAGATGGCCTTGAAAATTAATGGAAATCTGTAATTGACCAAAATTAGGAGGTGGGGGGGGGCATCTCCATAACTAGACAGAGACCTTGTGTAAGAATTAATAGGGGTTATTTGCTACACTGTAGATATGGAACCTGAAGAGTTTACTCCTGTAGCCAGACAGGAACCCCAGTTGATCAATACAGACACTAACCTACCCTCAAAACTTTCAACCCCAAATTTATTGTATCTATAAGTAATGCAGGCGTAGACAAGGGAGAACAGACTGAACAAATGTTTAAAGAATAACCTACCCAGATTAAGACCCATCTCATGGGTAAGCACCAATCTCTAACATTATTAAGGATACTCTGTTTTGCTTGCAGACTGGAGCATGTTGTCCTCTGAGAAGGGCAATCTAGCAGCTGACATAGACTGACACAAATACCAAGAGACCAAGAGCTAAACAGTGAATGGAGCTTAAGGACTCTATGAAAGAATAGTAAAAAGGATTATAATTCCCAAAGAACATAGGAACTCCACAGGAAAACCAAGAGGGTCAACTAGCCTAGACCCTTGGGATTTTCAGAGTCTGAACCACCAACCAAAGAATACACACGGGCTGGACCTACGCATCCATGTTCATAAGTAGCAAATGTGTTCCTTGATTTTCATGTAGGCCCTAAACAACTGGAATGGATGCTATCTCAAAAGTAGATGACTGTACATGGCATATGTTCTACTAGCTGGGCTGACTTGTCTGGCCTCAATGGGAGATGAAGCACCTAACCACACAGAGATTTGAAATGCCAGGATGAGTGGCATACCCAGGAGGGCCCCAGACAACTAGGGAGAAGTGGAGAGGTGATTGGGAAAGGATTATGGGAGAGGGTGACTGGGAGGGGGGCAGTAAACATGATGAAAATTAAATAAATAAAGATGAATATAAAATAATAAAACATGATTTATATCAATAATATGATGTGATGTTTATTTACATATTAAGACTAATAGGCATTTATAACCATATCATATAACATTGGAGAGTTAAATATTTTGAGTTACAGAGAATCTCAGATACAATGTCATATCATAAGGAAAAGCTTAGCCTAGAGTAATTAGATTCTATCAATGGATTATCAAATATATCATTCTAAAATCAAAGAAGAATAAAAATTTAATAGCTTCATTGATCTATGGACTATCATCAATTTCAGTTGAAATTATTAAGCAATATTCAAAAAGTATGATCAGAAACTACTAAATATTCTGTGGTGTTTTGAATACTTGAAAGCTGCCTTAGAGCCCTGAGAACTAACACAAATTAGTCCTCATGAATATCCTTATCTAAGAAGCAAATAAACTAATACAGTCAACATTTAATCTTCAAACTGAGTATGTTGGAAATAGGCCATGTCAATCGACCAGCCAAAAACATTGATAGGTTTTTAGATTAGAAAATAAGTATGTTTGCTTCAAATATTTTACTTAGAGACAATTGTTAACATATTACTGATATTTCAATTACACAACTTTCTGTAGTTATTTTTTTTCAAATTGAAACAATCCTGCCTGAATGGAGGAGACACTTAAAATTTGAGATAAAAAGAAACAAATAACAATCAAGAAGCTATGTTCAGTTTTCTGAGGAACCAGCAGACCAGGGTGGATGTACCAGCCTGCAATTCTGACAGCAGTGGAGGAGTGTTCCTCTTTCTCAACATCCTGGTCAGCCTCTGCTGTCTGTCACCTGAGCTTTTGATCTTAGCCATTCTGACTGGTGTGAGGTGAAATCTCAGGGTTGTTTTGATTTTCATTTCCCTGATGACTAAGGATGTTGAACATTTCTTTAGGTGTTTCTTTACTATTCGAGCTTAGCCAGTTGAGAATTCTCTGTTTATCTCTGTTCCCCACTTTTTTAAAAATTTTAATTAATTTATTTTTAATTTATTAACATTTCAAGTGTTATTCCCTTTCCAGGTTTCCCCCACTCCTGGAAACCACCTATCCTGTCCTCCCTCCCTCTGCTTCTATAAGGGTGTGCCCCACCCACCTACTCTGGCCTCCCCACCATCCATTCCCCTACACTGTGGCATCTGTTGAATGTTCATCAGATCAAGGACCTCTTCTCCCATTGATATCTGACAAGGCCATCCTCTACTGCATATGCAGCGAGAGCCATGATTACTTCTTGGTTGTTGGCCTAGTCCCAGGAAGCTCTGGGGGATCTGGTTAGTTGATATTTTTGTTCTTCCTGTGGGGTTGCAAACCCCTTTATCTCCTTCAGTCCTTTCTCTAACTCCTCCATTGGGAACCCCACATTCAGTGAAATGGTTGACTGAGAACATCCAACTCAATATTTGTAAGGATCTCTAAGGGCCTCTCAGGATAGGGTTATTTGGTTCTCCGGAGTCTGACTTCTTGAGTTTTGTATATATTGGATATTAGCCCTCTATTGGATGTAGCATTGGTAAAGATCATTTTCCAATCTGTTGGATGAAGTTTTGTCTTATTGATAATGTTCTTTGCTTTACAGAGAAGCTTTGCAATTTTGAGGTCCCATTTGTCTATGTTGATCTTAAAGCATAAATCCTTGGTGTTCAAGAATTTTTCCTCCGTGCACATGTTTTTGAGACTTTTCCCCTATTTTCTCTCCTATTAGATTCAGTGTATCTGGTTTTATGTGGCGGTCCTTGTTCTACTTGTATTTGAGCTTTGTACAAGAAGATAAGAATAGATCAATTTGTATTCTTTTACATGTTGACACAAGTTGAACCAACATCATTTGTTGAAAATGCTGTCTTTTATCCATTTAATGGTTTTAGCTCCTTTTCAAAGATCAAGTAATCATAGGTGTGTGGGTTCATTTATGGGTCTTCAATTTATTCTATTGATCTACCTGCCTGACAATGTACCAATACCATGCAGAGTATATCACTCTTGTTCTGTAGTACACCTTGAGGTCAGGGATAGTGATTCCTCCAGATTTTTTTTTTTTATTGTTGAGAACAGCAGCCATCTATATCACTCCTGGGCTTATACCCAGAAGATGTTCCAATATGTAAGAAGGACTCATGCTCCACTATGTTCATAGCAGCCTTATTTATAATAACCAGAAGTGGAAACAACCCAGATATCCTTCAATAGAGGAATGGATACAGAAAATGTGGTACATTTACACAATGGAATACTATTCAGCTATTAGAAACAATGTCTTCATGAAATTCTCAGGCAAATGGATGGATGTAGAAAATATTATCCTGAGTGAGGTAATTGAGTCACAAAAGACCACAGAAAGTATGGACCCACCAGTAAGTGGTTATTAGGTAAAGGGCATAGAATACCCACAATACAACTCAAGGATCACTTGAAGATCAAGAGGAAGGAAGAACAAAAAGTGGATTCTTCAGTCCTACTTAGAAGGGGGAACAAATAATCAAGGGAAGTAGAGGATGGGAGTGACTTGGGAAGAAGAGAAGAGTGTTAGGGAAAAAGAGGGGAAGAATCAGGTATGGGAGGAGTTGGAGGAGAGGGTCAGGAAATTGAAAAGAGTTGTGCAGCAATAGGGGATGGAGAACTGGGGGTAGCAACCAGAAAGTCTCAGATGCCGGGAAAGCAAGACCCAGAACCCCATGGGGATGACATTACCTGAAATACTCTACAAAGGGGTATCTGTCTGAGACCACATCCAAAAGTTAGGCATGGCCCACTGACTGAGGGATGGGACTACCCTCCCATCTCCAAATTATTAACCCAAAATTACTCTTGTCTAAAGGAAATACAGAAATAAAGAGTGGAGCACATCCAGAGAGTGCCCCACCTGGGGATCCATTCCATATGCAGACAGCTAATATAGACATTATTTTGGATGCCAAGAGTGCTAGCTGAAAGGAGCCTGATATAGCTGTCTTTAAGATGTTCTGCCAGATCCTGACCAACACAGATTCAGAAGATCACAGCCAACCATTGAACTGATCAATTGGACTGATCCAGTGTAGGAGTTAGGGGTAGGACTGAAGAAGCTGAATGGACCTTATCTGGCATCAGTGGGATGGGGAGGCTCTTGGTCCTGTGAAGGCTTGATAGCCCAGGATAGAGGAATGCCAAGGTGGTGAGGTAGGAATAGGTAGGTGGGTAGGGGAACACCCTCAGAGAAGCAGGGTAAGGGAGCATGAGATAGAGGGTTTGCAGGGGAAATTTGAAATATAAATAAATAAAATTTTAAAGAAAGAATCAAGAAACTAAGAAAGAACCACGAGGCCTCTTTCAGAGATTATATATGCAGTGAACAATTGTTTACAGAGGAAGATATACTTTAACGACTGGAAGTTTGACAGGAATCAGCAGGGTAGTCCGTTACAGTGACTCAACCATGCTCCTGTATTTTGCATTTCATTCATGTTTCTTTAAGCAACCCCAATACGTCTGTGTGTTCATCAATCTAGTATTAGACTGAACAACATCTGGTGTTTATCATCAATTCTCTATATAGAGCGAACAGATTTATTCATGTTTCCCAGAACGTTTCAAACAATAGTTACAGAAATATATAAAATTATTTTACCGTTCTTAAAGATAATTGTCTCACTGGTTTTGCTGGAACGATATCACAAAACAGGATGAAGTTCATCTTTTATTTTTAACTTTTATTCTTGTCTCTCACATTATGTACAACTGATCAGTTTCCCCTCCCTCCAGTCCTCCCGGTCTCTTCTTCAACTTCCTCTCTATCCAAAATCAATATCTCCTGTTTCATAAGAAACACACACACACACACACACACACACACACACACATGTGCATGCACACACACACACACACAGAGAGAGAGAGAGAGGGAGGGAGGAAGGGAGGGAGGGAGGGAAGGAGGGAGAGGGAAGGAGAGGGAGGGAGAGAGAGCTCCTAGTGTTATCCATAGAACATGCCCTTGACCTAACAAGATTTACAAGAAACAGTAAGACTAGGTGCAAATATCCTTATATTATGGATGGGTATGACAACCCAACAGGACAAAAATATGTCCTATGTACAGGCAAGAGTGTCAGAGACTCCCCTATTCCCATTGTTGAGAGTTCCAAAAGAATGACAAACTCCACAACTCAACTATAAGGAATATACAAAGGACCTAGCTCAGATCTATAGAGTGTCTGTGCTTGGAGCTTCAGTCTCTGTGTACCTATGATCCCTGCATAATTGATTCTGTGTTCCTTTTTCTAGTGGTGTCCTTGATCACTTTGTAATGTACAATACTTCCTTTCTTTCTTTTGTTTGTTTCTCCTGACTTTGCCTAGTGTTTGGATGGGAGTCTATGCATCTCCTCCCACCAGTTACTTTACGATGGCCCTTGGATGAAAACTGAGCTATTTATGAGTATGACAGAATATCATCATGGATCATTTCATTGGCTTTTTTCTTTATTTCTTTTTCTTTTCATCTTTCTATTTATGTAGGTATTTATTTATTTATTTATTTATTTATTTATTTATTTATTTATTTTACATTCATAGGCTTCTGCTGGAGGCATGGGCTATAACTTGGACTAGCAGTCATAGGTTGTCTACTACAAGTTCTGTATCACCATTGCCCCAGCTTATCTTGTAGGCAAGACAGATTGTAGGTCAAAAGTTTTCTGGGTAGTTTGTTGTCTCAGTCCCACTACTGGGAGCCTTAACTGTTATAGAAGATGGCTATTTTAGTCTTTGTATTTTCCATTACTAGGAGACTTTATTACAGTCAATCTTGTGGATTCCAGGGAGGAAAATCATCTTTAAGAAATTATATTCTCAGTATATATTAGGAATACTGAGAGCACTTACCATAATTATACAGAAGAGTCTAATAACTTTGGGTTGTCTTTAAAATCACTGGGTAATTATAAAATTCACCAATGAGGGGGGGTGATTTCGATAATATTTATTGAAATAAAATAAAAATGTGACAAGAGGACTACAGAGACATTCCAGAGGGTTAAGTACTGTTAACCAAAGAATTAATACCTATCTATGAATTACATAACTCATGTAAAATCAGTGCTAGCTATGTGTTTGTACAGCAAAGTGGAAAGTGGGAATAGGACAAACCCTAGAAACTGACCAGGCTGCTATCTTGTATACACAGCAGCACATAAACCACTGTCTTATAATGATGAAAGTAGAATTATCTTCTGATTTTAATGCCTGCATATGTGCAACTTTTTAGGGTTCTACTTTTGGGGTTCTATTTTTTTTTTGGATTTATGAATGCTTCCTGGCACAACATTTGGTGCACAGGCCAGGAACTTCTGGGCCACTAGGACCCAACTCAGGTCTCAATTTGAGTAGTGTCTATCTTGAGTCTCTGAGTCTGTCCACGTGTTTATGTATGGTTAATTTGGTCTGTGCCTGTCTGTGTGCCTGTACAGTGCCTTAGTAATTCTGTTCTTAATAATTCTGTAATGCTGTTCTGAAGAGGCCTAAAATTCTACATACCATGACAAGAAAGAACTAAAGCAAATGTGAAATCCTGCTGCAGCAGCACTCTGGAATATCATAGCCATGAGGAATTGGAAGATGTTCCAAAGCTCCTTGGGGAAGGAGTGTCCCTGAGGTTAGTTTCTGGGAAGAATGGAGCAGAATTGGAATCACACTATGTACCTTGCTGTTTATTTTCTCCTCTGGCTAGATTTTACCACCCACTTGTTACTGTCTGTTCAGTGTGTGACTTTGTGGAATTGTTGTCCACTCTCTTTTTTGTTACAGGACCTGAGAATCACAGGCTGAGAATTGAGAACCTGCATCTTCAGCGGGATGGAAAGGATATTCTTGGGTTCCACTGGATTCTGCAGAATTTGGATACTAGCCTCAGCAGAAATAGCTAAGCCACTAAATGAGGCCTCCAAAGGGGCTCATGAGAGCATCTGGTAACCCTGCGTTGGGGTTACCAGATGCAACTAAGCCCTTTCATTTCTGTGGACAAAAGATCTGGGGTAGCAAAAGGGGTATTGACTTCAACTCTGGAGCCTTGTTGTCTACTGGTAGCCTAAATCTCAAAGATATTAGGCACAGTAGCCAGAGGCTGGCTACCCTGCTTACCCATTATTGCAAAAAGTGACCCTCCTTGTCAAGGATGCTAAAAAACTGTCACTGGTCTAGAGCCTGGATGTCACCACACATCATGCTATTGAAGGGGTACTTAAACAGCCCCTGATGGATGGCTCAGCAGGGCCACAATGACTCATTAATAGTCTCTTCTGAAAAAACCACTAAGGTAATCTTTCAGCCCCAACTGCCTTAAACCAGCTACCCTACTTTCTGTGGCCAGACCTCGACAGGCCACTACACGACCGCTTGGACATTCTGCCCCATGTCCAAGTACCCCATTGTCTGTGGGGAACAATACAATCTCTTATTATTAGAATCACAGATTATGACAGAAAGGTTAGCTAGAGGTAGGACTTGGGAGCTGAGACATTATGTAACTGATAAAGATACTAATGTCCTGTTCACTATCTTACTCCATGTTCAGTCATACCTAATTGCTTTCAGCACCAAAGTCCTGCTGGATAAACTCCCACTTATACCACCTCTGTGGGCTTGAATGCCAATCCTACCCCAGGGTCCATACCTATCTTCCCCTAATAAGGACCCACCTAAACCACCATGAAATGCAGAGATTGAGTAATAATAGCCCTGGGTACCTCTGGAATATGATGGTGCAGTCTTTTAGGTCACCAGTGCCTCCAGACCTGACTTAACTGAATCATGCTGGTTGTGCTACTAGATAAGGCCACTCTACTTTGAAAACATATCTCTGATTGGAAATGTTATTGAAACTGAGAACCTCAATGAATACAGATTGACAATAATCTGAGACTAGGCTGACCTTACAGGCCATAGAAGGTCAGGGCACCTGCATAGAGATAGTCCCTGGGGCTAATAGACATTTTTATATCTGGACCTACAAGATAAATCCAGCTAATTATAAATACCTTCTACTAATAACTAATGCCTGGTGGCCATGCATTATACAGCAATATTACATCAGGACAGAGAATTCTGTAAACTTGACCAGTTGTTACCCAGGAGCATCTATCACACAAATGACCAAATTCTAGATTTCCTAGATGGAACCTCAGGATAAGTCCCTACAAGGGCCAAGTGAGAACCAATTTTGGCTGTGACTCTTGGTGTTATAAAAGAAACATTATGATGGTATAAAAGAGGCCATAGATATTGCTAAGAGGATATTTTTTTAAAAAGAAAATCTCTCTTCTCCATGATTCTCTGGGGTCCCTGAGAGAAGTACTGATCCAAAATAGGAGGGGTTTGGATCTCATATTTATGTATCAAAAAGGGCCATGTGTAGCCTTCAAAGAAGAATTCTGTTTTTATGTTGACCATTCTGGAGTGGTCAAAGAGTCGATGAGCAAAGTTCGAGAGGCCTTGGCCAAGAGGAAAAAACAAAAGCAAACAATAACAACAAAAACAAACTCACAAGGTGTATTAGTTAGGGTTTTACTGCTGTGAAAACAGACACCATGACCAATGCAGGTTTTATAAAAGACAACATTTAATAGGACCTGGCTTGTAAGCGCAGATGTGCAGTCCATTATTATCAAGGCAGAAACATGGCAGCATCTACACAGACATGGTACAGGAGGAGTTGAGAGTTCTACATCTTCATCTGAAGCCTGCTAGTAGAAGACTGCTTTCAAGGCAACTAGGGTGAGGGTCTTAACCCCACACCCACAGTGACACACCTACTCCAACAAGGCCATACTACCTAATAGGATCACTCCCTAGGCCAATCATATATGAAACATCACACAAGGCTAGTTCAAATCATGTTTCAAATGCTCCCCATAGCTGACCACCCTGATATCTACCCTGGTGAACCCCTTGCTCATTTTACTTCTGCTCTTTGTCTTTGGACCCAAGATTCTAAACAAATTAACCCATTTCATAAAAGAAAAACTTAAGTCTATTCAACTTATGATGATACAAAGTCACTAGGAAGCCCCATTATTGGACCTTCTAGTTACCAGAGAAAGAGGATAGTGAGAAGCCAAACCTACTTCATCTTGAAACGAGCCTTCATATTAAGAGGGGAAAAGAAAATAAAAGCCTGAGAACCTGACCTACAGCTAAATCCACTTCCCAGGAAGAACTCCACAGCTTGTTCTTGGCCAGTTGCTTTCTAGCTACTTCCTAGCAATGAAAGATTAGTCTGATTGTTTCAGATGTACTTTCAGGCCATTTGTGATTGTATAGAGTCTTGCTTCAGAGCACTCACCCCTTCAATTTCAATAATCATTAAATTAGATGGTTTCCAAAATAGATTCCCCTCATTTGTTTCCACTTTATATAAAACCTTGTCTTGAAGAATGTTTGGAAAGCTTCATCAAATTGTGCTATGGGCTGGCAGTGAATAAGCCCAAACTCAAGTTTGTAATAAAGAGACCTTAATGTAATTCCACTGGAATCAACTCCTTTGTAGTCTTTTGGTTCTTGGGCTTCGTAAATGCTTCCTGGCATAACAATTGTAGGTCCTGTATTTAAGGAAGTAGAGAGACTATCCAAGATATTTCATGTATGAACTGAACTTGCTGTCAATTGCATTCAATTTTTAAACAGTGTGATAAAAGCAAAGACCTTTTCAACGACAATTCGCAGTCCATTCCATTGTGTGTTTGCCTCAAACATGTGTATGCTCAGGTTAATAAGGTGAATAAACTGTATAGACCTTGACTAACATTTTGATTATTTTTAATATTAAATTGAAATTCATATAGCCATAAAAATTAACGAGAAATAAAGCATATAACAATTTTATAACTCTCAGCACTCTAGAAGTTAGCAAGTGAGAAATGTAGAGAAATTTTAATCCAGCAACATGGCTGATCTGACAAGAGATCACATCCTGAAACCTAGATTAGTGTGATGCAATTGAAATACACACCTATAATTCCAAATAATGTAGGTTGGAATACACACTTATAATTCCAAATAATGTAGGTAAATGCAGTTTATAAAAGGAAGCAGACTTTTTTAAAAGCGACTTCTAATTGGAAGAAAGTTAAGTGAGTGGATTTCAGTCAATTCTGTCCAGTCAGTTGAGTTCAATGTAATGGAATTGAGTCAGTCAGCTAGTTGTCAGTGCCCCAAGTACAGTGGAGTACAGTTTGTTCATGAGTTCATGCAGTTCAGTGCAGGTCAGTGAATGTAGGTAAAGCCAGAGAATAAGAAAGAACAAAAAGAGTAGAACAAATTGGCAAAGTTAATTTGACTCAAAGCAGAGCAATGCAGTAAGAAGCTGAGAAAAGCCAGATTGAGTCAGTCAGTTTGGAGAGTAGATTGAGCCCGAACAGCTGAGTTGAATAAAGCATCCAGAGTTGAGAAAGAAGTAGAAATGGTGCGATTACTCAGCAGTAAGCCTCTAAGGTGAGAATTACACCTGCTGAATCAAAGTTGCTTTTACAGGGAAAGAAAAAAAACTAAAAATGCATCACATAAATATTTTAAGTTTAGTGTGTATGAAAAAGACAGATATGAGTAAAGGAAAAAGTAAGTAAATCACAATGAATGGGATTTCATTAAGCCAAGAAGGTAAGGAATAAAAAAATTCAATGAAATATCAGGATTCAAAGCCTGTATAATTACATCATAGAATGCAAAGATAGTGTCAGCACTAGCTAAGTGGGGTTGAGTAATGGTCTGTCTACACTGAAATGTTATCACTAGCCAATTGTCTGGTTTAAAGTTGTTCTGGGTATGTAAAATATACTACCAAGAATTTTATATGATTACTCTAAGATAATAATGGGAATGAACGGTTAGACATAACATTGGAGCAGATATACAGATAAACTAGCATGTTTATCACCATAAGGATCATGCTTTTGCTCTGTTAGTGTAAGATTTATAACCTAACTTGTGGTGCCCATGACAAAACCTATAGCTTTATACATGCTTTGAAAAGTCAAATATCTCGGCCTCCCACCAGTCAGGAGAGGTGCATCCATCTTGGGTTCGGACTCCAGGGATCAGACAGACTGAGGTACACAAACATAATCCGAGGCCAACACCGCGGTGGTCTGAGCCCGACGGGCGTTGGCCTGCACCCAGGCCCTGGGCTGGTCGGGGGGCCATCGGGGTGCCAACCCAGCCAGGAGGTTTTTTGCCCAGGCTTACACGCACGCCACCGCCATTTTGCCTGCAGGACGACAGAGAGCTCTGGCGGGCAGACCTGTAACAGGCATAGCCTGAGGCTAACAAAGCGGGGGTCTAGGCCCCAAAAGGCACAGGACTGACCCCAAGAACTGGGCGGCTTGGTGGGCCATCTGTGAGACAACCCGCCCAGGAGGTTGTTAGCACAGCAGACTCTCCCGGCGCTTTCAGGGAGCGCGGGCGCGCACGCCCACCATCCTAGTCACCTGGCAGACCCAATTAACAGTCATAGCCCTAGGGGAACTTTGCTCAGACCTTGGCCTCCTAGGCTTTTGCCTGGACTCAGGGACTGGGCGGCCAGGCTAACCTTGTGTGCTCCAGCCCGGTTGGCGGATCGGCTGCCTAGCAGAGTGAGCGGAACACAGGGGAGGTCACAGCAGCATACACCGTCCGCACTCCCTGGGGGTGCACATGGGCTCCATCTGGTCCACAGACACAATCTGGGGCAAGGCCTCAGGCGGAAGCCCTCAGCTCTACTCTCTCCGCTTCCGGATCCAGATCAGCCTGGGCAGCAGCACCACATCTCCAAGTCCTGCAAGAGGCTAGCTGGGCTTCCGGGCGGCCAGCTGGGAGAAGTCAGTGTGCTCCAGTGAATCCAGCGGGCCCTAGCGGGAGCATTCGGGTGCATGCTTTGGGATCTGAACAGCCTGGGCAGCAGCACCCTGTCTACAAGCAGTGCAGAAGGTAAGCTGTGCACCAGAGGCCAACTGGGAAGGGGCAGCTTACACTGGTGAGTCCAGCACTGAAAAGACAAACTAACACCAGTGAGAACTAGATGGCAAAAGGCTAACCCAGGAACGTCACTAACAGAAATCAAGGCAATATAGCAACATCTGAACCCAATTCTCCTCTACCAACATGTCCTGGATACACCATCACACCAGTAAAACAAGATTTGGATTTAAAATCACTGGTCATGATGCTGGTACAGGAACACATGAAGGACATACTTAAAGAAATTCAGGAGAAAATGGATCAAAAGTTAGAAGCCCTTGCAAGGGAAACACAAAAATCATTGAAAGAAATCCAGGAGAATACAAAAGCCAACAAGGAGGAAATGCAAAAAACACTTAAAGAAATACAGGAGAACTTTGGTCAACAGGCTGAGGTCATGAAAGACGAAACACAAAAATCTCTTAAAGAAATACAGGAGAACTTTGGTCAACAGGCTGAGGTCATGAAAGAGGAAACACAAAAATCTCTTAAAGAATTACAGAAAAGCACAAACAAGCAAGTGAAGGAGCTAAGCAAAACCATCCAGGATCTAAAATCAGAAGTAGAAACAACTAAGAAAACTCAAAGGGAGACAACTTTGGAGATAGAAAACCTTGGGAAGAAATCAGGGGACAGAGATGCAAATATCAACAACAGAATACAAGAGATAGAAGAAAGAATCTCAGATGCTGAAGATTCCATAGAAACCATGGACTCAACAGTTAAAGAAAATGCAAAATGCAAAACGCTTGTAACCCAAAATATCCAGGAAATCCAGGACACAATGAGAAGACCAAACCTAAGGATTATAGGCATAGATGAGAGTGAAGATTTACAACTTAAAGGGC
Source organism: Apodemus sylvaticus (assembly GCF_947179515.1). Taxonomy (NCBI): domain Eukaryota; kingdom Metazoa; phylum Chordata; class Mammalia; order Rodentia; family Muridae; genus Apodemus; species Apodemus sylvaticus. The sequence goes on from NC_067489.1 coordinate 49,759,984, forward strand.
CAGCAAATAACTTCAATAAAATTATGGAAGAAAACTTCCCTAACCTAAAGAGAGAGATGCCCTTGAATATACAAGAAGCCTACAGAACTCCAAACAGACTGGACCAGAACAGAAATACTTCCCGTCACATAATAATCAAAACACCAAATGTTCTAAACAAAGAAAGAATACTAAAGGCAGTAAGAGAAAAAGGCCAAGTAACATATAAAGGAAGACCTATGAGAATCACAGCAGACTTTTCACCTGAGACTATGAAGGCTAGAAGGTCCTGGGTAGATCTCATGCAGACTCTAAGAGAACACAAACGCCAACCAAAACTACTATATCCAGCAAAACTCTCAATCACCATAGATGGAGAAACTAAGATATTTCATGACAAAACCAAGTTTACCCAATATCTACCCACAAACCTGGCCCTAAAAAGGATAATAGGAGGACAACACCAATACAAGGAGGGAAACTTCACCCTGGAAAAAGCAAGATAGTAACCTTTCATCAAACCCAAAAGAAGTTAAGCATTCAAATTTAAAAAATAACGTCAAAAATGATAGGAAGTAACAATCATTATTCCTTAATATCTCTTAACATCAATGGACTTAATGCCCCAATAAAAAGACACAGACTAACTGACTGGATACGTAAACAGGACCCTACATTTTGCTGCTTACAGGAAACACACCTCAGGGTCAAAGACAAACACTACCTCAGAGTAAAAGGCTGGAAGACAATTTTACAAGCAAATGGTCTCAGGAAACAAGCTGGAGTAGCCATTTTAATATCAGATAAAATTGACTTTCAACCCAAAGTCATCAAAAGAAACCCTGAGGGACACTTCTTGCTGGTCAAAGGAAAAATACAAAAAGAAGAACTGCCAATCCTGAACATCTATGCCCCAAATGCAAGGGCACCCTATTTCGTAAAAGAAACTTTATTAAAACTAAAAGCACACATTGCACCTAACACAATAATTGTGGGTGACTTCAACACTGCACTTTCCTCAATGGACTGATCAGGAAAACAGAAACTAAACAGGGACACAATGAAACTAATTGAAGCTTTGGACCAATTAGATTTAACAGATATATATAGAACATTCTATACAAAAACAAAAGAATATACCTTTTTCTCAGCACCTCATGGTACCTTCTCCAAAATCGACCATATAATTGGTCACAAGACAGACCTCAACAAATATAAGAAGATAGAACTAATCCCATGCCTCCTATCTGATCACTATGGAGTAAAAGTGGTCTTCAATAGCAACAGAAACAACAGAAAACCCACATACACGTGGAAACTGAACAATACTCTACTCAATGATACCTTGGTCAAGGAAGAAATAAAGAAAGAAATTAAAGACTTTTTAGAACACAATGAAAATGAAAACACAACATACCCAAATCTATGGGACAAAATGAAAGCAGTTCTAAGAGGAAAACTCATAGCCCTGAGTGCCTCCAATAAGAAAATGGAGAGAGCATACATTACCAGCTTAATGACACACCTGAAAGCCCTATAACAAAAAGAAGCTATTTCGCCCAGGAGGAGTAGAAGGCAGGAAATCATCAAACTCAGGGCCGAAATCAGTCAAGTAGAAACAAAGAGAACCATGCAAAAAATCAACAAAACCAGGAGCTGGTTCTTTGAGAAAATCAACAAGATAGATAAACCCTTAGCCAGACTGACCAAAGGGCACAGAGAAAGTATCCAAATTAACAAACTTAGAAATGAAAATGGAGATATAACAACGGAAACTGAGGAAATCCAAAAAAATCATCAGATCCTACTACAAGAGCCTGTACTCAACACAACTGGAGAATCTGGAGGAAATGGACAATTTCCTTGACAGATGCCAAATACCAAAATTAAATCAGGACCAACTAGACCATCTAAACAGTCCCATAATGCCTAAAGAAATAGAAGGAGTCATAGAAAGTCTTCCAACCAAAAAAAGCACAGGACCAGATGGCTTCAGTGCAGAATTCTACCAGACCTTCAAAGAAGAGTTAACAACAATACTCTTCAAACTATTCCACAAAATAGAAACAGAAGGAACACTACCCAATTCCTTCTACGAAGCCACAATTACGCTGATACCAAAGCCACAAAAAGATCCAACAAAGAAAGAGAACTTCAGACCAATTTCCCTTATGAACATCGATGCAAAAATACTCAATAAAATTCTTGCCAACCGAATCCAAGAACACATCAAAACGATCATCCACCATGATCAAGTAGGCTTTATCCCGGGAATGCAGGGTTGGTTCAATATACGGAAATCCATCAATACAATCCACTACATAAACAAACTCAAAGAACAAAACCACATGGTCATTTCATTGGATGCTGAAAAAGCATTTGACAAAATTCAGCATCCCTTCATGCTTAAAGTCTTGGAGAGAACAGGAATTCAAGGCCCATACCTAAACATAGTAAAAGCAATATACAGCAAACCGGTAGCCAGCATCAAACTAAATGGAGAGAAACTTGAAGCAATCCCACTGAAATCAGGGACCAGACAAGGCTGCCCCCTTTCTCCTTATCTTTTCAATATTGTACTTGAGGTACTAGCTCGGGCAATTCGATAACATAAGGAGGTCAAAGGGATACAAATTGGAAAGGAAGAAGTCAAACTATCATTATTTGCAGACGACATGATCGTCTACCTAAGTGACCCAAAGAACTCCACTAGAGAGCTCCTACAGCTGATAAACAACTTCAGCAAAGTGGCAGGTTATAAAATCAACTCAAGCAAATCAGTGGCCTTCCTATACTCAAAGGATAAGCAGGCTGAGAAAGAAATTAGAGAAATGACCCCCTTCACAATAGCCACAAACAGTATAAAGTATCTTGGGGTGAATCTTACCAAACATGTGAAAGATCTGTATGACAAGAACTTCAAGACTCTGAAGAAGGAAATAGAAGAAGACCTCAAAAAATGGGAAAACTTCCCACACTCATGGATCGCCAGAATCAATATAGTTAAAATGGCCATTTTGCCTAAAGCACTATACAGATTCAATGCAATACCCATCAAAATCCCAACTCAATTCTTCACAGAGTTAGAAAGAGCAATTATCAAATTCATCTGGAACAACAAAAAACCCAGGATAGCTAAAACTATTCTCAGCAACAAAAGAAAATCTGGGGGAATCTGTATCCCTGACCTCAAGCAATACTACAGAGCAATAGTGTTAAAAACTGCATGGTATTGGTACAGTGACAGGCAGGAGGATCAATGGAACAGGATTGAAGATCCAGAAATGAACCCACACACTTATGGCCACTTGATCCTCGACAAAGAGGCTGAAAACATCCAATGGAAAAAAGATAGCCTTTTCAACAAATGGTGCTGGTTTAACTGGAGGTCAGCATGCAGAAAAATGGGAATTGATCCATCCTTGTCTCCTTTAACTAAGCTCAAATCCAAATGGATCAAGGACCTCCACATAAAGCCAGACACTCTGAAGCTAATAGAAAAGAAACTGGGGAAGACCCTTGAGGACATTGGTACAGGGAGAAAGTTTCTGAACAGAACACCAATAGCGTATGCTCTAAGAGCAAGAATTGACAAATGGGACCTCATAAAATTACAAAGTTTCTGTAAGGCAAAGGACACCATCAAGAGGACAAATCGGCAACCAACAAATTGGGAAAAGATCTTCACCAATCCTACATCAGAAAGAGGGCTAATATCCAATATATATAAAGAACTCAAGAAGTTAGACTCCAGAAAACCAAACAACCCTATTAAAAAAATGGGGTACAGAGTTAAACAAAGAATTCTCACCTGAAGAACTTCGGATGGCGGAGAAGCATCTTAAAAAATGTTCAACTTCATTAGTCATTAGGGAAATGCAAATCAAAACAACCCTAAGATTTCATCTTACACCAGTCAGAATGGCTAAGATTAAAAATTCAGGAGACAGCAGGTGTTGGAGAGGGTGTGGAGAAAGAGGAACACTCCTCCACTGCTGGTGGGGTTGCAAATTGGTACAACCACTCTGGAAAGCAGTCTGGCGGTTCCTCCGAAAACTGGCCACCTCACTTCCAGAAGATCCTGCTATACCACTCCTGGGCATATACCCAGAAGACTCCCCACCATGTAATAAGGATACATGTTCTACTATGTTCATAGCAGCCCTATTTATAATTGCCAGATGCTGGAAAGAACCCAGGTATCCCTCAACAGAAGAGTGGTTGCAAAAAATGTGGTATATCTACACAATGGAGTACTATTCGGCCATTATAAACAATGATTTCATTAAATTCTTAGCCAAATGGATGGAGCTAGAGAATATCATACTAAGTGAGGTAACCCAGACTCAAAAGGTGAATCATGGTATGCACTCACTAATAAGTGGATATTAACCTAGAAAACTGGAATACCCAAAACATAATCCACACATCAAATGAGGTACAAGAAGAAAGGAGGAGTGGCCCCTGGTTCTGGAAAGACTCAGTGAAACAGTATTCGGCAAAACCAGAACGGGGAAGAGGGAAGGGGTGGGTGGGAGGACAGGAGAAGAGAAGGGGGCTTACGGGACTTTCGAGCAGTGGGGGGGGGGGGGTAGAAAAGGGAAATCATTTGAAATGTAAATAAATTATATCGAATAAAAAAAAATGAGATCGCGACTGCTACCCAGACAAAGGAATGCAACTCAAGAGAGACTGCGCTAAAAAAAAAAAAAAGAAAAGAAAAGTCAAATATTTTCTCCAGCCCTTGATTGATTTTGATATGCCCATTTTATATTTAGTAATATAATTGTTCCAGTAAAAGAGAATAGAATATTGTGGTAGATTTAGGCATTCATTTCTTAGATGATGGAGTCATAACAAGGATGTGTCATAGAGATGGCAAGGCTAGGAGTATTTTAAATAATTTACTTAAATTTCATGATGATCTCAAAGAATGAAAATGATTGAAAAATGACTTTGTTGGAATTGAGAAGGTATGAAAGGATGAATAGAAATAGATTGGTATCCAATCACAGGGAATAAAATTTTGGATCAGTGCCCTGCCAACAGTATAATCAAAAGCTTAGAGATTGCTGTAAATTGTGACAAATGAAATATCTACCAGTGGGAAATAGAGAAGACAACTAATGCTGAGATATAAGTTCATGATACCTAACAGCCAGGTTGTAGAAGAAAAGTATCTGGAGTCATCATGTCAAAGAAAAGCACAGAACATGAAGAAAATCTGTAATCTTTTACCTTTAGAACTCACTTTCTGGAAAGGACATTCATGCGTTGAAAAGTCTTAGCAACATGAAAACTACACTGTGACACTTAGAAGGGGAGTGTGTATCAAGATATTTTGGTGCTTTATATTTTAGTTCATAGAGTGGGAAATACAAGTTATAGGCAAATTGTAAAATATTCCATGGATTTTTTAAAATAATTATATATGTTTGATTATGTTTCTATCTTCTTTAGTGTTACAATATCAGAGTGGAGTGAATGTAAAATCAGTGCAGCAAATTCTCAAAAATTGCTCTATCTAACTTCATAGAAAATATTTGTGTACATTAATCATTTACTGCATTATAGCTATAACTTGGGAAAAGGCTGCCACTTCCATGCTTTGTCCTTTGTGTTCTTTTACTTATTGCCTTCTAAGCATGTAACAAAGAAGTGCAAAATCAGAGTTCATGCCAAAATAAAAAATAAAATCCACAATTTATATTAGATACTGAGGCTATTATAAAGTTTAGATATAATGATTATGATATATCATTTAGATTATGAGAGTCTACAAATATTGTTAACTTGTAATTTCAAAGAATAACCTGAGGCACTTCAAGATCATAGATGAATTAGAAGAGATTGTGAAAAATACATTTAGTAAAGGACGCTCATACTGTATAAGGTAATATTATTTTAATAATTTTTTCCATTTCCTGTTGCTTTCAGTCTGGAAAATAAATATTATATATGAATATTTACCTGGATCACTGTGTTGCTATTAGAGATGTTTAAACAATAAGATAATGATATATTGCAGCAATATACAACTCTCCTTTTATTACTTCTAGCTACTCTGGTGGTACTTCATCAGGGAAAACGCTTGCTTCATAAAAAGAAGTATTCAAGAATGTAGGAACTCTTAAAAACTTACTAAAGGTTCCAATAAATCCTAGAAAATGTTAGTCAAAGAAAAAAGAAGTGTTTTAATTACTGTATTCCAGGATTTCAAATGTCTTTACACAGAAGATATTGGCCAGCTGTTCCTTATCTCCACAGAGAAGGGAAAAACAGACATAGGCAGTGACGGCAGCAATAAACTGAACAGTAAGGGGGCCTACTAAAACCAAGAAGGAAAGCGTTTGTGTTAAAAAAAAAATCTTTCCTGGAGATCATTTAACCTGGATGGATACTTGTGTGCCTGGAACCATGAGGGTGAAGCCCAGGAAATTTTTAAGAATGTTCTCCCCTGTTTTTCATGGTTGGTAGGTGGTTTTAAGACTTGTCATGTATTTCAAGCGTATGGAAATTAACTTGTGCAAGACATCTCATAAGCCTTGAGATTTGGGGACCATGACATATTCTGTCTTTGCACAATTGGAAATTTAAATATTTTAAAAGATAGTGCATATTAATAATCTTAAGATTGTTATTATTACTATCGAAATTTAAATGGGTAGTAAATAAATAAGAACATATAAGAAGCTAGTGTTAATATTTGTCATAATGATATAATGAAAAAAACAACTGTAGGATTCATTGTTTTGAATGCAAAAAATGCAAGCAATTACACACACACACACACACACACACACACACACATGTAAAATTTGATGACCTTTGGGAGAAAACTTTATACTTATTTACCTGTATAGGTAGTTAAGGTAAGATATAATATGTTCTTAAGCAGGAAACCAAAAAGTTATGCTGTGGAGGTAACATTAAAACCTTTATGAAAATAGATGCAAATATGAAGGCAAAATGGTCAAATTAAAGAACACAAGGGCAAAAGTAAATAATAAATGAACAAACAAAATAGCAAAAACCATCAGTATAAAAATCAACTGTATTTTTTAAAGTTTCCTTTCAGGGAGTCATTGAACTTTTAATGTACCAACCAATGTGCCAATATAAAAATATCTGATGTTAGGTTCCTGAGCTAGATCTTTAAGTTTACAAAACCAATAATTACTATTAGTAAGAGAGTATCAGTGTCACAGAGCATATTACAAGGATAAAATAGTTAAGCAATGCGAAATACTTAGACTAGATCAGGACCAGTGAATCATGGAAGAAATACAGTTGTAACAAATATCAATATAATTGCATGCCTACCATAATATATTGTTAATGTGCTTTTATTTTAATTTGTGTGCTTGTGTGTATATATTATATACATGTATATCTATCTATCTATCTATCTATCTATATCTATCTATATATCTATACCTATATATCTATATCTGTATCTATCTGTCTCTCTTTCTCTCTCTCTCTCTATATATATGTATATATATATATATATATATATATATATATATATATATATATATATATATATATATGGAGAGAGGGATTCTATGTGTATGTGCTCATGTGTGTGCACGTGCATATAAAAACCAGAGGTTGACTTTGACTTTGTATGTATCGTTATTGTGCTCTACCTTATTTCATGAGACAGTGGTTTGAACTAACAAACAGGCAGGACTGGATAAGGAAATTCAAAGATCGTTTTGCACCCGCACCCTTGGCCTGCCACTCCAGACCTAGGATGACAAGCATACAAAAATGACACGTTAAAATTTACAAGGATAATGGCTATCAAATTCAGGTCCACAGAAATTTTACTGTTTGAGCAAATTTTCTTCTCCTGTACAACATATATTTTACAGCACAGTAAGAAAATATGTTATTGGTTATTAAATAATATTTGGATCATTTATAAATATTGCTATATTTGAAGTAAATACCATAGTAAAAGTAATCACAATGCACCTTGCATATAGAGGAATGGATATTACATTATTTGGTAAAGTTATGCTATGACTAGGATATTATTAATGTAAACCAAAATGTAAAAATATCTCAGAGATTTAAGTTATGTTCTAGAGTACTACAAGATGATAAGTGAGTTTCACAAATTTTGTGTTCCCAGGTGATATGTGTTTATTTATAATATATTAAAGTCTTTTCAAGATGCAATAGCATCACATTGGGTGAAATGAAGCATCTAGATGAATGCTAAAATACTTCATTGTAGACAGCTAAGTGGTAAACATAATCATAGTGGCTAGCAGGATGATGCACAATGATCTTGAGCCTCAGCTACAGCCTGAGCTGCATAGAAAAACCTCTCTTTTAAAAACATGTTACCAGAACAAACAACAATGAGAGTAGTTGTTCTTTTTTAATAAAATAAAAGGACAAACATTCAGGAACTGTTAAAAACTACTATGAAAAAAATGTGACTGATAAAATCCAGGTTACAAGAGACTGAGGTAACAATGAAATGAAGTATAACATCATGGACACTTCTACTTTTGGTCCCAGTACAAAGAAGTGCATCACTGATGCCTAAAGTGATATTATTATGAATCACATCTTAGCTGTCCTATGATACAGATGGACAAAATCGAGGGGGAAATTAAAATTAAAATTTATATGTAATAGAAATTACTTGCTTATAAATATCTTTTATTTTATTTTAAAATTCATAATTTTAATGTGTGTGTGTGTGTGTATGTGTGTGTTGCCAGAATGTATGTGTGTACACTGTATGCCTGGTCTTTCCTGAAACCAGAAAGAGGCACTGGATTTGGTGAAATTATAGTTACCAAACTTTGGGATCCACCCAGCATAGTGACCTAGAACCTGTGACTTTTTGACCTGTGGTACTAGACATCCAATCTGGAAACAAAGGCAGTGATCTGTTGAGCCATCTATCTACCATCCCCTGTTAACTTTTACCGGGCATTGGACTTTTCCTCAGATATTTCCTCCAAATTTGGCACAGGGCAATCTAATAATGGAGTGGCTATAGATATTACCAGAATCAAAAAGTTTGCATTTGCATAAGGATTTTGGTAGCTCTGTCTACCTCTTATTTTCAGTGTAAACCCCATCCTGTTGCTCCCTGCAGTATATGGATAATGATTCAATAACTTCAACCAATTAATAGCTTTATTACAAATTAGATCCCTTGTAGCATGGTCTTCTTTCATTGAAAAAAATCTCTACATTTTTTTCTATGAGGTGTATTTTCCATGTTACTTTTGATCTATCAAATGCCAGATTTTCTAGCACCTGCACTGTGTTTTTCCTGTTCCTATGCAATTTCTTGCATGGCTAATTTTAAGTCATATTTGGTCACAATTGAAAATTGCTCATTTTATTTTGGGGCATATCTTTCTACTATATTTCTTTTTTTCTTTATTGTTTGTTTGTTTGAATGCATATGACAGTATGTGCATATGTATGTATGCATATAGGCATGATGTGTGCATGCACATGTGTGTATGTATGGGTGTATGCATGTGTATATGTGTAAGCACATGTGTGAGAATGTGTGTACACATATGTGTATATGTGTGTATATGTATGTGCATGTGTGTATGTTTGTGTATGCACATGTGTATGTGTGTGCACATATGTGTATATGTGTGTGCACATGTGTGAGTATAGGTGTGTGTGGGCACATGCGTGTGTATGCGTGTGCACATGTATGTGTATGTGTGTGTATATATATATATTGTGTGTGTGTATGTGTTTGTGTGTACATGTCTGCCATAGCAAACATGAGCATTGGAAGGAACCTTGCTGGATTTGATTATTTCTTCCCATCATGTGAATATTACTAATTCCATTTGGCTCTCCAAGCAAGCACCTTTAAAAACTGAGCTATTTCACTAGTCTGACATTGGATGACAGATGTTAATATAGAATTGTATTTAAAACATGGAATGGAGCAATATGTCTCATGAGAACACATTTTCTGACTTACTCTGCTGTTCACATTTGACTTCAAACCACTAGTTGATTTGAAACTGTTACTGTAAATGTAGTTCTTATTTAAGATAGGATTTTAACAATACCTCATGACATGATCTTGAGAGAAGCAATTAATTTCTTTCATAAAGATTAATATGAACACAAATCTGAGTACCTCATTCCAAGCAATGTCTAATTTTTACCTTTAAGAAATGAAAAGATGCAGTGTTAAAGAAAGTATGAGACAGAAATAGAGTTTAATTTGGCATATTGAGAAAAATAAATAGATATAAGCATCAGTTTTCGATCTGTTTTTGGCTTAGAACTAGTGATTTCTGTGTCATTAATTTTATAAATGTAAGTTTACAAAATTTTATATTTATGAAATAGAATAAAAAGATTTAAACATTTTCCATTTTTCCCAGCAGGCACAAGCTTCCTTGCTGGGATAGTGTCTCAGGATGAAAATATCTGTTGAGGTCCCTCAGCCCATGGAGCTAGAAATACAACACAAAATAGATGGGCAACCTTTGCTTGCCCTGCCTGCAGCATCTCCTCTGGCCATTTCAGACCTGGCACTGATGGGTTTCTGAGGGAATGACATTCATCTGCCCTTGGGCAGAAGCACATCCTCCAGTCAGAATTGTAAAAGCTCAATTCTTTTGTGCTTAAGATCTCAAATATTTTCTTTAAAGTCACAGTTTAAAAGTTTTCCTCTTCCCCAAACTATTAATATGAAAATAGAGACAACTTGCCTTTAATCTATACTTCATGATTCTACATGAAAGACATTTTTAATCTTGACTATATTAATTCTCTAGATGTAACTGATTTGAAAGTGAACATACTCAAGGCTCAATACAAAATACATTCCCTTACTTTGACTCTTACTTATTACAACTTTTATTTAAGGTCAACGAAAGTGCCATATCCTTGTAATAATATCCAATTCTCAAATAGCATATGATGCAATGTGAATGTATTTGAGGGATTTTCCTCAGCATCCATGACAATTTCACATGTTCTACCAATAAAAGTCTGTACATTTAGCTTTTAATTCCTCTATTTTCATAAAAGAACAATTATTGTATTCACATACACCTAATAAGAAGGAAGACCAAAGTGTGGATGCTTTAGTCCTTCATAGAAGGGAGAACAAACTACTCACAGGAGGTAGAGGGTGGGAGGGACTTGGGAGGAAAAAAGGAGGGTGAGGGGCAAAAAGGGGGACAGGATCATGTATGGGAGGAGACAAGGATGATATACAGAGGATCAGGAAATTGAACAGAGGTGTGTAGCAATGGAGGATGGGGAACTGGAGGTAGGTACCAGAAAAGAACCATATGCTAAGAGAGCAAAATATTCCTAGGACCAAAGACGGGATATTTAGCTGAAATTCACATCAAATGGAAGGGAGACACCGAGGAGACCATATTCAGAGTTCAAGCAAGGCCTCTGGTTGTGGAATGAGGTCACCAACTCATATCCAAATTTTTAACTCAGAAGGGCTCCTATCTAAATGAAATATGGGAACAAAGTGTACAGCAGAGACTGAAAGAAAGGCCATCCACAGAGTGCCCCACTTGGGGATCCATCCCATATACTGACACCAAACCCAGACACTGTTGCTGATACCAAGAAGTGCTTGATGACAGAATCTTGATATAGCTGTCTAGTGAGAGGCTTTGCCAGAGTCTGACAAATACAGATGTGGATGATCACAGCCACATTGTACTGAGCATGGAAACCTCAATGGAGGAGTATGGAAAGGACTGAAGGAGCTGATGGAGTTTGCAATCCCGTAGGAAGAACAACAATATCAATCAACCAGACTCCCCAGAACTCCCAGGGACTAAACCACCAACCAAAGATTACACATTGAGGGACCCATGACTTCAGCTGCATATATAGCAGAGGATGGCCTTATCTGGCACCAATGGGAGGAGAGGCCCTTGATCCTTTGCATGCTTGATGCCCCAGATGGGATTGAGATGGCTGTGGGTGGGTGGATGAGGGAGCACCCTCATGGAAGCAGAGGTATGGGAGAGGGGATAGTGGATTTGAGGAGAAACCAGGGGAAAAAAAGGAAATTAATTGAAACTTCAATTAAGAAACTGAAATAAAGTTACTTGCTTATTTTTTTTTAAGACTCTGGAAAAGAACAAACAATATATATTATTATTTATTTGTTGAAATACACTTCATCACCACATTTACAGAGTAACTAGAGAACATAATTTGAAACAAAATAGTATATAGCTAACTCATCTCCCCTAGGGAAATAAACTAACATGTTCACTAAATCCTTACTTCAAATGCTCTTTTAGAAAAATATAATAATCATGGTGATAGAATTGCAGGAATTTATACTACTTTCATAGTATATACTAATGAGCATATAGTTAATTGTGGTATGCCTGCCTACCAGTGATCGAATCCCTCATGAACAATCAGGTGTCTTCTCATTGCAGTAGGTGAGAATTAATAAAAGGTCCTCAACAGGGAAATGTGAAAATATGAGGAGGAAAAAGATTGTGGAGTACTCAGTCCTTTATCACATAAAGATAGATAGATAGATAGATAGATAGATAGATAGATAGATAGATAGATAGATAGATAGATAGACACATGCATACATACATACATACATAGTACATATATACATGCATGCATTCATACATACATATACACATACATACATATGCTCATGCATAAATACGTACATGCATACATAGAATCTTAGATATTTTCTAAAATCAGAGGCTTTCAGTACATCAAGTAAATGGTGAAATGGTAATTTCAAGAAACTCAGAGTTCACATATGAACCCATAGTAATTGAAACACAGTGCACAAGAGGTGCATAAGCTACAGCGAAACTAAATCCTAGCCTCCATGGAAAAGTTGGTCATGATAGCTCACCACAAACTGTGGAGTTATTAGAATTCAGCAGCTTCTGGGAGAAGGTGAGTCCATTTTCTTTGATGATGGGAATTTTGATATGTTGCCCTTACACCACTGAAGCCCATACTCCTAAGACTGGTTGGGCAACAAAAACTCAACTTGATGGGCAAAGAGGAAAAACAAACAAAACAAAAGCCTCAAATATTTATAAGAAAAAATGGGAATGTGGACAGGCCAATTATAGTGGACAAATATTTCCAGGATTACTGCAAGAATTTCTCAAAGAATTAATTAAATATATTTTTTAAAATATGCAGTATTTTTATATATGATGTGAATGCAAAAAATAATCACATAATTTTAGGTGATATTTTGCATCCTAATCATGTTTTTACATGATTACCAGAGTTCAGTCTTTTAAAGATTATGACCCTATACACAAATAGTAAATATATTAAATTGAAATAGGAGTCTTTTACTTTTTATTCTTACATAGTCTTTAATATTTGGATATCTATATTACAGTTTAGTGATATGTTTTTATAAGTGTAACAAAACATAGAAAATTATAATTCAATTTATAAAACCATTGAAAGTTTAAAGTTAAAATTTTAATTATGAAGATTACACATACATCAATTGGACTCCATTTTAGAATTGCTTTTGCATGATTTTTTTCATTTTTTAAAACCATAAGGACTTCAAAAAGTTTCAAATAACAAACAAACTAAAAACATTTTAAGGCCTGAGTTTGAATCATTTGTATTATTTGTGGAGGTTGCAATTTTAAATTTATTTCAGTCTAAACTCAATAGTTTAATTCTCCAATTCAATGTTAGAAAAATATTTATTTAGGAATATATATGAGGACAATTCTTATGTATTTTAGATTTAACATTATTTTGAAGGATTAAAATAAGGCAACAATGATTTCTAGAGTTTTTGCAAATATTAAATCTTCATGTTGCCTATAAAGTCTCCAAGGCAAAGTTGACACAGGAACTAAGAAAAAAAATGGCAGCATGACAAAAAGTTTGGGGTAGTGGACACTATCAACTGAAAGTCTATAGATCAAAAAACATTTTTTAAAATAATTTCAACACCACAGCTTTTATATGGATACATTCTTCTCATTTATCAATAAATTTGTCAAGCATAAAATTCAATTCTAAAGGATAAATTAGCCCTTCAAGTTTTAATATTTACATAAAGACAATGTGAAGTTTAAGCCACAGTTGGCCCATCCCCAGTGTTGGCTAAGAAACATCTAGTGTTTCTTTATTGTCTTCGTGTCAAAGCTCAGAGAAGGCCCAGTGGCTAAATCCCAGCTTTCCAAGCCCAAGGACCTGAGATTTTATTCCTGCATTTCAAGGAAAAGCTGGGAACATTGCCTTATGATTGTCACACAAGAGCTGTAAGTGATAAAAATAAGCCTTAATTGTATAAAACCCATTGGCCTCAGATTCAATGAGACACTCTCTCTTACAAAATAATAATGGTGTACTAGCTTGCACTCTCACTAGCAGTGGAAGAGTGTTCCTCTTCCTTCACATCCTTGCTAGCATCTGCTGTCCCCTGATTTTTTTGATCTTAGTGATTCTCACTGGTGTGATGTGAAATCTCAGGGTTGTTTTGATTTGCATTTTCCTGATGACTAAGTATGTTGAACATTTCTTTAGGTGCTTCTCAGCCATTCTGTATTTCTCAGTTAAGAATTATTTGTTTAGCTCTGTATCTCATTTTTGATAGGGTTATTTGGTTCTCTGGTGTCTAACTTCTTCAGTTCTTAGTATATATTGGATAGTAGTCCTCTATCCTATGTGGGATTGGCACAGATCTTTTCCCAATCTGTGGATTTCCGTTTTGTTTTATTGAGAGTGTCCTTTGCCTTACAGAAGCTTTGCAATTTTATGATGTCCCATTTGTCAGTTCTTGATCTTAGAGCATAAGTTAATAGTGTTCTGTTCAGGAACTTTTCCTCTTTGTCCATGTACTCCAGGGTCTTCCCCACTTTCTTTTTTGTTAGTTTCTGTGTATCTGGTTTTATGTGGAGGTCCTTGATCCACTTGGACTTGAGAGTTGTACAAGGGGATAAGAATGGATCAGTTTGCCTTCCTATGCTACCTGCCAGTTGAACCAGTGCCAATATGTTGAAAATACTGTTTTTTTTCCATTGGATGGTTTTAGCTCCTTTATGTGAAATCAATTGACCATAGGTGTGTGGGTTTATTTTTCGGTCCTCAGTTCTATTCCACTGATTTACCTGTGTGTCACTGTACCAATGCAATGCAGTTTTTAATCCAAATTGCTCTGTTGTACAGCTTGAGGTCAGGAATGGTGATTCTGTCAGAAGTTCTTTTATTGTTGAGAATATTTTTCACTATCCTGGGTTTTTTGTTATTCAGGATGAATTTGAAAATTGCTCTTTCTAGCTCTAAGTTGGAATTTTGATGGGATTACATTGAATCTATAGATTGCTTTTGTCCATATGGCCATTTTTACTAGATTAATCCTGCCAATTCATGAGCATGGGAGATCTTTCCATCTTCTGAGATCTTTGATTTCTTTCTTCAGAGACTTGAAGTTCTTGTAATACAGATCTCTCACTAGTTTTTTTTTTAATTTTTTTATTCGATATAATTTATTTACATTTCAAATGATTTCCCCTTTTCTAGCCCCCCCACTCCCCGAAAGTCCCGTAAGCCCCCTTCTCTTCCCCTGTCCTCCCTCCCACCCCTTCCCACTTCCCCGTTCTGGTTTTGCCGAATACTGTTTCACTGAGTCTTTCCAGAACCAGGGGCCACTCCTCCTTTCTTCTTGTATCTCATTTGATGTGTGGATTATGTTTTGAGTATTCCAGTTTTCTAGGTTAATAACCACTTATTAGTGAGTGCATACCATGATTCACCTTTTGAGCCTGGGTTACCTCACTAAGTATGATGTTCTCTAGCTCTATCCATTTGCCTAAGAATTTCATGAATTCACTGTTTCTAATGGCTGAATAGTACTCCATTGTGTAGATATACCACATTTTTTGCATCCACTCTTCTGTTGAGGGATACCTGGGTTCTTTCCAGCATCTGGCAATTATAAATAGGGCTGCTATGAACATAGTAGAGCATGTATCCTTATTACATGGTGGGGAATCCTCTGGATATATGCCCAGGAGTGGTATAGCAGGATCTTCTGGAAGTGAGGTGCCCAGTTTTCGGAGGAACTGCCAGACTGCTTTCCAGAGTGGTTGTACCAATTTGCAACCTCACCAGCAGTGGAGGAGTGTTTCTCTTTCTCCACACCCTCTCCAACACCTGCTGTCTCCTGAATTTTTAATCTTAGCCATTCTGACTGGTGTAAGATGAAATCTTAGGGTTGTTTTGATTTGCATTTCCCTAATGACTAATGAAGTTGAGCATTTTTTAAGATGCTTCTCCGCCATCCTAAGTTCTTCAGGTGAGAATTCTTTGTTTAACTCTGTACCCCATTTTTAATAGGGTTGTTCGGTTTTCTGGAGTCTAACTTCTTGAGTTCTTTATATATATTGGATATTAGCCCTCTATCTGATGTAGGATTGGTGAAGATCTTTTCCCAATTTGTTGGTTCTGATCTGTCCTCTTGATGGTGTCCTTTGCTTTACAGAAACTCTGTAACCTTATGAGGTCCCATTTGTCAATTCTTGCTCTTAGAACATACACTATTGGTGTTCTGTTCATAAACTTTTGCCCTGTACCTATGTCCTCAAGGGTCTTCCCCAGTTTCTTTTCTATTAGCTTCAGAAAGATCTGTATGACAAGAACTTCAAGACTTTGAAGAAGGAAATGAAAGAAGACCTCAAAAAATGGGAAAACCTCCCATGCTCATGGATCGGTAGAATCAATATAGTTAAAATGGCCATTTTGCCAAAAGCAATATACAGATTCAATGCAATACCCATCAAAATCCCAACTCAATTCTTCACAGAGTTAGAAAGAGCAATTATCAAATTCATCTGGAACAACAAAAAACCCAGGATAGCTAAAACTATTCTCAGCAACAAAAGAAAATCTGGGGGAATCAGTATCCCTGACCTCAAGCAATACTACAGAGCAATAGTGTTAAAAACTGCATGGTATTGGTACAGTAACAGGCAGGAGGATCAATGGAACAGGATTGAAGATCCAGAAATGAACCCACACACCTATGGCCACTTGATCCTCGACAAAGAGGCTGAAAACATCCAATGGAAAAAAGATAGCCTTTTCAACAAATGGTGCTGGTTCAACTGGAGGTCAGCATGCAGAAGAATGGGAATTGATCCATCCTTGTCTCCTTGTACTAAGCTCAACTCCAAATGGATCAAGGACCTCCACATAAAGATCTCTCACTAGTTTATATTAGAGTCCAACCAAGGTATTTTATATTATTTGTGACTATTGTGAAGTGAGTTGTTTCTCGAATTGCTTTCTCAGCATGTATATCCTTTGAGAAATCCGTGTGGTGATTACTCAGAAAATTGAACATAGTACTACCAGAGTACCCAGCAATATCACTCCTTGGCAGCATATATATATATATATATATATATATATATATATATATATATATATATATATATATATATATATATGATGTTCCAGCATGTAATCAGGACACATGCTTCACTAAGTTCATAGCAGCCTTATTTATAATAGCCAGAAGCTGGAAAGGACACATGTCCCTCAACAGAGGAATGGATAGAGAACATGTGGTACATTTATACAATGGTGTATTACTCAGTTATTAAAAACAATGAATTCATGAAATATATAGACAAATGGATGGAACTAGAAAATATCATAACTAGTGAGGTAACCCAATCATGAAAGAACACACATTGTATGTACTCACTGATAAGTGGATATTAGCCCAGAAGCTTGGAATACCCAAGATATAATCCACAGACCACATGAAGTTTAAGAAGTAAGTCAAAATTGTGGATACTTTGGTCCTTCTTAGATAGGGTACAAAATACCCATGGGAGAAAATACAGAGACAAAGTGGGGAGCAGAGACTGAAGGAAAGACCATCCAGAAACTTCCCCACCTGGATATCCATCACATATACTGTTACCAAACCCAGACACTATTGTGGACATCAACAAATGCTTGCTGACAGGAGCCTGATCTAACTCCAGAGAGGCCCTGACATTGCCTGACAAATACAGAGGGGATGCTCTCAGCCATCCATTGAACTGAGCACAAGGTCCCCAATGGAGGATCTAGAGAAAGGACACTAGGAGCTGAAAAGGTTTGTAGCCCCATAGGAGGAACAATAATATGAACCAACCAGTAACCCCAGAGCTCTCAGGGATTAAACCACAAACCAAAGAGTTTACATGGAGGGACTCATGGCTCCAGGGGTATAAGTAACAGAGGGTGGCCTTGTTGAATAGCAAAGGGAGGAGAGGCCCTTGGTCCTGAGAAAGCTGGATGTCCCAGGGTAGGGGAATGCCAGGTCAGGGAAGCAGGAGTGGCTGGGTTAGTGAACAGGGGGAAGGAGGATGGGATAGGAAGTTTGTGGAGGGAAAATGAGGAAAGGGGATAGCATTTGAAATGTAAATAAAGAAAACATTGGATGAAAAATAAAAAATAAAAACCCCTAATAAATAAAAACAAAACAAAACAAAATAATAGTGGAATACAATCCAGGAAAGATCTGATGTTAACTGTAACTTAACCCTAATAGTAACATAGATTAATGATGATGATGAGGGGGAGGAAGGTGATGATGATGATGATGATGATGATGATGATGATGATGATGATGATAAAAATCATGTTGAAATAAGAGACGAGTGCAGTTAGTGGGAGTCAGAGGCAGTTGGGAAGGCAGACTAGACTACAGGAAGAGGGAAATGGAGAGAACAAATATAGTGAAAGATTATTTTTCTCACTTAGAAATTAGAAAACTATTTAAAAAAGAAAAAGAAAAAGACAAAACAACAAAAAATAAGAAATTATAAAACTGACAAGTTCACCACTAAAATTTCATAAATAGCTGAATCACATAGAAGTAGATAGATGTATATTTCATTTAAGAAATAGTTCATCTTCCATTTCCTTTTTTTGTAAGATTTTTTCTTACATATATTCCTACCAGTGTCCCCTCCCTCCTAATATCTCCTAGCTCACCACCCCTCACCATCCCCTCAACTGCAGATCCAACACCCCACTATCCCCTTTTCAGAAAAGATCAGGCTTCCAATAGACAATGACCATTAACCACACAAGTAAAATTATTCCTAATGATATTCTACTGAATTCATTTGTCATCAGAGAGTCTCCTCTGGCCAAAATGGGAGTGGGTGTAGAGATCCAGCCAGGGACTGTGTAGAGAGAGTCGAAATCAGAAATCTCCATCTAGTCTTACACCTCAGAGTTCAGGGGACCCCCACACAACAGGAGGAGAATTCTTGTACTTCTTTACCACACCTTTTCTTTCTTTCTTTCTTTCTTTTTTAATTTGGTATTTGAGGAGTAGTACTTTTCCCTCTAACACTAGAAGGTAGGTCCCACATTAGATGGCATTTCCTGAAGCAATCTGTGAAAGATACCTGTTATTTGCATGCATAAAAGCTATGATAGTCCACCAGTCATGAAACAAACAAAGGATGTTATCAATAATTGTCCATGCTATTTGCTGCAGATATTCCAAACCTATTGATATCCCCACATCCCAAATGCTATTCTGGAATGCAAGGACTGCAGAGGTCATTTCAGGATTCACTCTCATCCCTGTAAGTATGTAATTAAAGATTATAGCTACATAAAAATGTAGTAAGATGAGAGAACTGTATTTTGAACAATGCAATCCTTAAATTTGTAGCTTTTGACAATAAAACTGCCAGTGTTTTCTATTCACACACTGTACATTAGAATTCTATAGTTCTAAAAGAAAACAAAAATATCATTTTACATTTTACATTTTATGTTATAAATGTTTTAAACTTCTTTTAAAATTACAGTCTGTGAATTTTTAAAATAGTATAGTATTTATTAAGAATTATAGATATTTTTCTTCCTCATCTCTTAATTCTCTACATATGCAAGAACATGCACAGAAAATTTTTTTCCTCGCTCAGGAAATCCTAATATTTATTTTCATTACTATTTCTCTTCCCAGTCAATTTTAGAATCTTATTTAATTTTGTTTGTAATTATTAGAGTCTTGTACCATGGCTTTATTAGAAAACAAACAAAAATCCTGATAGTTTTCTGTACTTGTTATTAAAATAACACCGCCCACACTGCTGAATAACAGCTTAAAACTTTCAACAATATTTTAGATCTTCAGTATTTAGAGACTAAATATACACTATAAACATGTAATTGAACAGACTGTGTCCTAGAGAAGATATTGAACAAAATATCAATAAACATAAGAAGAAATAAGTAATATAAATTATATGCATTGACAAAGATAAGCTTAGGTAATTATAAAAATAAATAGAAGGATTTTGGAGATTTCTTTTGAGGAAAACAATACCAACTAGTATGCCCTCACTATGATTGTTGCAACACAAGAGCTGTGTTTGCAGAGGGACTGATTCAAAATATTGAATGGTAGGAACATCTTATTGACAAAGCCTGTATTAAGATATCAAGCAGATGCAAAATGATTTGTAGAAACCTAAAGCTTAAATTCTCTAAAACTCTTTATTCTTTAATGTCATAAATTAAAGTAAGTTAAGGGAAGTAATTATTAGCTTGTGATTCTTTTTGAAGTACATGTTAACACCAAACTGTACTTCTAGCTAAAATGACAAAACTACCCATAACTTGAAAATATTTGAAAGTAGATTTTAAAATGACTGTACCCCTAAATATGTCATGTGGCTATAAAGGTTATGATGAATTGAAGACAATTGAGATATAATACACAGGAAGGAGGCCTCTAGCCTCAATCTAACAGCCACTAGGACTGTATGTGTTACTTAGTTCCAGGTATAAGGAAGTATCTCAATATTCAGCTTTGTACCTCATTTCACAGAGGTCATGTTATTGCATCATGAAAAGACGTTACTGTATTGTAAGTAAACATGTATATTCCAGGAATATTTGTCCATGTATATTTGTATATGCATGTATATGTGCATGTATATTTGTGCAACTCATTGTCTGGCAGTACAGATATGCATTCTGGCGAAACACATATACACATTACAAAATTATGAATCTTAAAATAAATGTAAAGGCACCTATAAGTACATAGTTTCTATTAGATATAAATTCTAATTTTAATTTCTCCATTAATGTAGTACCCAGTATATCATGAGAGTGCAAAACTATGATAAATAATAACAACACTTAGGGGTTAATGATGCATTTTTTTGTACTGGGACCAAACATAAAATGTATTTGATGTGATCTTTCATTTAATTGTTGCCTCAATTTCCTACAACATGGATTTTATTAGCCACATTGTTTCATAAAAGTTTTTGGCTTAATAGCCACTGAACCTTTTTCTCCTTGGATTTTGTTATTGTTTGTTTTGTTTATCGGTTTTCATAAGATAGAGGTCTTGCAATGCAGCTCCGCATGTTGCTCAGGTTCATGATCCTCGTACCTCCTTGATGTTATTACTAGGGTAAAGAGTTCCTCTTGGGCTAGTTTTTCCCTCTTTACAAAAGAAGAGGGAGGAAGAATAGCCTTCTGTAATGAAAACAGAGATGATATTATGAAAGATATAGAAAAACACTTAATATTCACTATCATTAAAGGGTTGCACATACATTCAATTTACCAAAATCATCCTTTATCTTGCTATGTCTTCATACTTTATTCACCCATTCTAAGAAACAGGATTGGAGGGTAATGTTATTAATCTCTGTTAATCTAATTTGTAATGCTAAAACAAAAAGAGCTTGAAGATTTCGACTCCAACCCTGGTTACAAAGTCAGTTCCCATCCAATCTTGGCTATGCAATAAGTCCTTTTCTCTACAACGAGCAAACTTTCAAAACCAAGAAGAAACCTCAAATATTTGAAGTGGAATAACTTGTAAATTCTCTGTAAATGTTTTAGTTCTACCCAATTTGTACCATATCAGTGGCCAGTCTGCCAACATATAGCTTATGATTAAATAGTGGCATTTATATCTTGAATATAATCAACAGCTGTCAAGGGAAACAGCATGTGATTCTTAGGAGTAAATTGACACTTTGTCCTAAACTCTTAATCTACCACCGATGAATAATGAGGTCATAGACCTGAAGGAAAAGCTCCCATTTCTACTTTAATAATTCAATTATAAACACACATTCTTATTCACAGAGACATGTAGCTCACATCACCCCCACCCCCATTAAAAATGCTTATTCCTGAAGCTGATGACACTATTAAAGAGGTTCCCAACACATTGTACAAAATTCAGAAAACAACAGACACTAAGGTTTTCCATACCAATTAATACATCAGTACTCAATATACTACATCTAAGTATCTGGCAACATGTGCGAGATGGAGCAGAAATAGTAAAGGAGCCAGAGAACCAGAAAATCTCCTGACTTGTACACATACACTTATGAAATCACAAAAAATAAAAATCTGTAAATCCCACAGGACTTTCAGAATGACATACCAGTTGACATGTCAAGGTGCATGGAGAATCCTCAAAGGTTTCTACCTCCAGGAGACCTATAGACTATTAATACATACAGAGAGCGAAAATTGAAACACCTGATAAGTAATTTGATCCCAAGTAGTTACCCTGGTACATATATACATATGAGTTACATTAAATTGAATATATATGTATAAAAGCACATCTTATTTAATTGGAATATTGAGTTTTCACTTTCTATGCAGACCTCTGTGCATTAAAAATTATATTACCACAAGTCACATTACAAGCAATAGAGTCGAACATCTAGATATTTTTCTTCTTGGAGACACAGATGGATGAAGTAGCTAGTGGCAATCTGTTCACTGACATACTGTGTTTCCGGTCTATAATGCTTGATGATATGAACTGAATGATATCGTGTCCACATTTTAATTACTGAACATCCTATTTCACAAGGCAATGATACTAGACTCTAGAGCTGTATATTGCTAATATATCAAAAAGTGGAAACCTAATGAACATAACAATACTTACAAGGAGAGGCAAGAGTGTTTACTCCTTTCCTCTCCATAATGATGGTCACAACAAGAAAATAGTCCTAAACTAGGACTTGATAAAACTGGTCCAATGACCCAAGCCTTTAGTCCTCCAACATGAGAAAGAAATGTCTGTTATTTAAGTGGTTCATTGTGTTATCTTGTATAGCATTCCTAACTGACTGCTGAAATTGGCAAGATAAGCATTCTCACTTGTGTTTTGAACCTGTACTGGTTTTGAGAGAGTGGAAAAATATGTCTTTTCTTATCCATTACTTCTAAGTGTGGAAAATAAGAAAAGATTGGCATGCGGTACTTAAGAGTATTGTCAGTTATATTTTACTTAACTTTTAGTATTGAACTTTCCCCTAAGGTGACTATGATTTTCTTTTTCCCTTTTCCATCAGAAGTTTTAGTCAAAAAATCTGAAGGTAAGAGGCAGGATTAGCAAATGTCCATGCTGCTTCTGAGGTTCTTCAACCCAAGTAAGTTTGTATCTCTGATCAGACTAATAATGTGTATTTGGGGAAACTCCTGAGAGTCTAAAAGAGCTAGACTTGTCTTCAATTCTGATTTGCATATTATATGCAATGAAATATTTCTATGACTTATACAGTTATCACAAGATTTATTTCAATAAATGACAAATATCTAAACTGTAAACCTAAAGCAGGAAATGTAATGACAGCCTTTTATCTCTGTTGGAGAAAACACTCAGGAAATTTCATCTAAGACAAAAGATCAAGCACATTAATGTTCATTAATTTGTTAGTTGTTAGAAAGGAGTTATTCTGGGATGCTTTGTCCCAGTGTCAGACACTAACAATCTAGGTTGATATCTCTCAAACTTATGGAAAATCAATGAACAGTGTTTTTATAAAGGCTATCTTTACTATTTGGGGCAAAATGTGCTTGTTTATCTTCTTTACTACTAGAATTAATATCTTGCATCCCAGGACACCTGGACAAAGGGTGCTTCACTATTACAGAGAAAATGTTCCATATATTTCAATCATAGCCTCCAATTCTTTTCATAATTCTCTTTGCATTGCTCTTAGAATAGGATAAGATCCTAAAGTTATCTGGTAAGATCCTTTATCATCTAATTTGAAAGCACCTCTATAATGGAAGGTATTAGGGCTTGAATGCAGAACATATTGGAAAAGGATTCAAACATCACTGTGAATAGCATAAAGGATGCCCAAAGTATTAATTTAAAACATGTCTATGTCATCTTCATATTCTACAACTCTTATTCTGACAGTGCCAATTTTTTTCTCTAGAACCTTGCCACAAAGGCCAATTCCTAAATAAGGCTTTTATGTCCACCTTATATTCCTTCAATTTACATATCTACACAACTTTCCTAGAAAATTCTTTAAGTAGCCATATGTCCATATATCTTCCATGTTACTAGAACAAACACACAGAAAGCACTTGGCCTGACCACAAGGCTTGGACCACATAATCACATGCCTAAGCAGACAGCAAGGAAACAGCTGTGGCAGAAACCCTAGAGACATAGAGCTGTGATCATTTGGTTGTCCTCTAATTATACCTCTTTCCCAGTGTATTGCAATTGCATCCTATGATCTCTCCCTCTACATAAGCAATATTCTTTGACAGTAAATTAGTATATAATGCATATCAGATAAATGGCTTTAATGTTCAGTTGAGATTGTTATCACTGGTGAAGTTATAAACATTCTGATGCAACTACCACCCTACCACTTCTTCATCCTCCTCTCAACTCCCTCTCTTGTTCCTCCTCTTCTTTTTCATGTTTTGTCTCCTTCCATCATTTTCCTCTCCTGCTTAGTTCACAAACGTCTACCTACTTACTGCTCCTTCTACTTCTACTCCTCATCCTCCCATCTGTTCCACTTTCAGTGGCTCCTCTTTCTCCCTCATTCATACTTCTCATCATGAAAATTAGAACTCTTCACCCTCATTTGGGAAACACACAAAACAACTAGAATTTGTACAGGATTTTCCCCTTCCCCTGGTGGTGATCCTCATTGACACATAAACTTAAACTCTTTGATTTCGTATTCTCTATGACTAATTTTACATTTTAGGTGGGCACTTCCTATGAAAGCATGTATATACCTTACATTTCTCCTGATATTTTTAATGATAAAGTCAATTTATCTCCAATTACAGAAGATCCCAGCACCTTTATTGAGATGCTATAAAGGTTTGTGGCTCTTAAAAACACCACTCACATAGATCTCAAGTGAGATAAAAATGCTTCCCATCTCTGATAGTACTTTTGTCATATAAAATGCGATAGTGCTTCCTGCACAGATCTGCCTACCCATAAGGAAATATGTAGTTTAATCAACTCCTGTTGTCGGCATGAGAAGGCCTATGTTGGATGTTCTTATTCAATGCCTGTGAGTTTAATGACTAACTACTAAGCATGCTGTCTACAAAAATATTTATATAGTTTAATAATCTCTTTTGGTTGATGTAGAACAACGTTTGAAATTTGCAGTAGGATTCAGAGTAGTGGCTCTTTCTTTTACCTTCCTCATTCTGCATAATCCTCATCTTGCCACTAAACCGAGGGAAATTTTGCTCTCAAAGAAACAAAAATTCTCAGTATGTCTTAAATTTTATGCACTAGTATCATAGTAACATCCCTAGTACATTTGATGGAGAATGGTCTATCAATTCTGACCTCTACTCATCTTTTTATTATATTTTTATATAGTGTCACAATGTGTCTTTATTTGGGGTTAGAGAAAGACAACTAAAATGCACTTGTATATATGAGGGCTGTCCCCAGAGCTGCATTTAGACACAAAATTGTTGATTCTTTTGCTTTCACCTAGGCTCCAGGCGCTAATTATTTTTCTACTCCCTTTTTATTATTTAATGATTTCATAAAATATTATATCTCTCAACTGAAACCAACAACCTGAAATAAAGAATGGTAGTACATTTTTCCATCATTTTATATGAATGTGTTCTTAGTTTTACTTCCAGCTGCTATGATAAAATACTCGGACATATAGGAAAGATGTAGGTTAGCTTACATCATAAGAACAAGAAAATAACACCACTTGTGCAGAGTCCAGTATGCATGACTAAGGGATGTTCCCTGCCTACAGTTAAAATGAAATACCACACAATGATGCACCTATTAAGAAGAGTCTCACCATCATTCTCAGAGGGTAATCTTAATGCATAATCTCTCATAGGCTTTCTTAAAGAATAGTCAGCTATTCTTCTAGCTGATTTCAGATCCTGACAGGCTGACAATCAACACTATTACAAAAATAATACTTCAAATATCTTTATTCTACTGCTTTCTGAATTGTTGGAGACTCTATTTTGAGTCTTCATAATGGATCAAAATACAGAAACATGCTCCAAGTCAGGTATCTACTTAACCAACTCAGACTGTGTCTCATAATTGATTATGTCATAATTTCTTGACACAAAATACTAGAAACATAATATTTTCCCAGTATAAAATAGGATCAATCAACTGAATTTGTTGGTTTTCAATAAGCCTACATGTGAACAGAAAACAAAAACATTTCCCCCATTTACACTAATTTGAGATGGCTTCGCATCCTGTCATGAAGTTGTTTCACTCTGGAAACCCCACAGGTTCTTAACTTCTGAGAGTTGTCAAATGCCAGAAACAACAGACAGCTGTTAGGCTATTATAGCTTATCCATCTCTCTGGTAGCACTGCTATTACTCACTGTCCATTCCATACCAAGAAAATTGATGGTGTATCTCCACGAAATGATAGGTCAAACACAACATCTCAGAGTAGAACAAAAAGGGGCTCTATCCTTTTAATATAATGTATAAGCATGCTTTTTCCATGCCTTATACTACAATCAGTAAAATGCTAAAATTCAGAAAGGAAAAAATGACAGATGGGTGCAGAAAAGGGCCAAACAATTATGGGATGGATGGAACATTGGACTAAATGGGCTTCTGTTAGCCTCCTGTCATTTTGTCTTCAGGCTGCAACTTTTCTCCCATCATGTACAATACATGTGTAGAAAGAAGATAGCCTAGAAAATAAAAATACCAATGGGTTCTGCACCAGTATCCATAACAGTCTGGTCAAATCTTTTCCAAGAGTGAGGCACATGGACCTTACCACATTTCCTGAGCTAACTACCATAGGAAATCTTCATGGTTCATAGTCATCTTTCAATGTTCCAAATTGATTTTATAAATTTAACTTGACCTTAATTGACATATCCCCTTTCAGTATCATTAACATGTTCTATTGATGGACTGAACTATGTGCCCAACTAGGCAAATAAAAACATTTTTTTGAAAATATAATAACTAAAATTATTTCTCCATTTGACTTTCTCTTGTGTCCTCATTCAGACCAAAAAACTTATTTTATAACAAAAAAAATAAAGCATTTATTTGAAAAACCTCTGAGATATTCATTAAAATTTCATGCTTTGTACCATCAAATCTTCAATCCTCAGGGCAAATGGAACGTTAACATGTTAACATAAAAAGGAATTTAGAGAAAAAAACTGCTCTGGCAACTAGATTAAATGTTCAGAAGAATTAGCAATTGAGAAACATACAAAAACAAAACCCACATCCACCCCCTTTCCAACACACACAAACCCTTCATAATATACCAAATAAGAAATGAACTAATCATATGTGGGAATTCTAATAACTCTTATGATGCGGAAACTAGCTCTATAATACAATCATTAGTATCCTAAAGTATTTAAGGTTTATGAGAGGAGAAGGATACAGTCTATGTCAGCAAATGTGTCTCATAGGTAAGAGGTTAAATGTATTCAGAGGTGTTTACAATAAAGCAGATACCATCCTCTTACAGAGAATGAACCTTAAACATTATTTACTACTTATATTGCAAACAAGCTGTAAGTTTTCCCTGATAACATTCCAAGATAATATGAAAGCTGTCTGTACAAGTGACTGCAAATTCAAGAGCTGACACCAAATGAAATCTACTAGAAGCAACTCATACCTCAAAGTAGGCAGGTTGTTGTCATGATCCAAAACTGATGTTCATATTTTCCTTTAAAATCTCTCACTGGGAAGCTGATGAAAATTTTAATCTTTTAAAGAACATATATTTCTCCCATTTACTATAAGTATGCCTGAAGGTGTCTTTTTCAGTCTGTCCTATTTTTCCATTAATCTTTTTGTATATTTTTTTTTACCTTTCCCCATTTTTGTCCTGTTTATATTAGCCTATATCTTCTCAACCAGCCAACTTCAAAAATAACCAAGAGATGGAAAATGCTATTCAGAATATGTGAAAAATGAACCTTCACTCATTCACCAGAAGAAATGAAAGAGAGTATTATCATGGAAAACACTATGGATTTTCATCAAGAAAATAGAATTACTATTGTTGTATATCTCAGCATCATTATCTCTGGTTGAATTCCCAAGAAAGTAAAATGGCATATAAAAAGAAACCTGTACTCACATGCTTATTTCAATACCATTCACAAAATCAGGAAGTAAATTAAACTTTTCATAAGCAGATGGTATATCACTCACACAATTGAAACTCCTCAGTAATAAAAATACTATGTAAATGTTCTCTTAAATGATTTTCAAATTAATTTAATTAATATCTATGTGTGTGTATGTGTGCACGTGCATGTGTGCACATATATACATGTACCTATGGAATATGCACATGTAAATGCAGGTGTCTGTGGAGTTAAGGGTTGTAGGTCCCCTTAGAACTGGAGTTACAGAAGGTTGGTTTTGAATAGCTTGATTTGGACCAAACTTGGGTCTTGCAGAAGAGTAGAAAATAGGTTTAACCACTGAACCCACCTTTTTTTAACCCTTAAAACAGGCATTTTTGACAATATTAATAGACTTGATAGACGACTGTGAAGAAATAGTTCAGGAACAAAAAGAAAAGGATTGGCTGTGAAATCTTAGATCCACTGATACTACAGATGATGGTGGTTATGGTGTTATTGGGTACTAGCAAATTATAGGACAAGAGAGGGTCATGACAGAGAAAAATTGTGACTAAAGGTAAGAACTGTAGTGTTCTAAGGCACAGAAAGGTAAGGTAACATAAGGTATTTATCTCAAAATATATATGGAACATATTCTCACTGAAGGCAAAGGATAAAAGTTTGTTATGTTTGTATTAATATCACCAATCATGTAAGAGGATTTAACCTGTTTGTGCTTGCTAGGTTTTCTATTCCCACTGAATACTGCTTAGAATCATTTTGAAAGAGAATCATTAATTGAAAAAATATTCCCACCTGATTGCCCATGGATAAATAGATGGTTTATTTTCTTGATGAATGACTGATATAGGATGGCCAATTTCACCTGTTGATGGTACCACATGTAGAAAAGGGTTGGTGAGTGCTACAAGTATGCATGCTGGACAAGTTATTAGGACTAGGCCGTAGGTAGCACTACTCCACGGCCTCTTGCCTCCAAGTTCTTCCTTGACTTACATCTATCTATGATGAACAATAAACTGAGAACGGTAAGCTAGAATAAATTATTTTATCTCCAAGTTTCCTTTGTTTATATTTTTCACAGCAATAGAACTCTCCCAAAGACACTATTGGACATAATAATTTCCCTTAGATAATCAATATCCAATAGGTATGTGTGACTATATGTTTATACACATATAAATATACAATTATTATTAAAATATTATATTTGTCCTAATAATAAAAAGTCCCTTTATAAAGTTAAAAATACAGCTAAATGATCAATAATTTATAATTTATTTATAAAAGAAATAATAAACAATAGAGGAAAAATACTTAAATTAAAATACTAAAATTAAATATATAAAAATAAACAATATATGTATAAATCCTAGTCTATAACATAAGTATAAAATATAATATTTCATACATATTCAGCATACACAGGATTTTGGAAGCCTCATATAATCAGAAATATATAAAAAAAAATCAAGGTCATGCTTAAAGCTAACTTAGCTTCATGGTAATTTCTAGACCTGAGGGAGAGTCACAAAAAGAAACAGTGAAAATGCCTATCTAAAGACTTGTTATCCAAAAGCAGCCCCTTCACTTGCAAAAGCATATTGTTCATAGAATCTTCTGGGAGACTCTTAGCTTCTTTACTAAGCTATTAAATTAGACTCTCTATTTTAAAATGGCCCTTCTGCCCATTTAAATCTGAATGCAGTAAGCTTAAATATTAATTCAGTTATTTTTTTAACCTAGGTGTTGCATTCATTAGAGCTCATTTTATGAATATTTTAAATTGTGTATCTGTCTTCTTTCATTAGCACAACCTCAATCAGATAACCGTTATTTATAAGTACTTTTTCTTCAAGTTTAAAAACCATCTTGTTGCATTTAATGATACCTTGTTAAGCATATGCACGTGCGTATTTCCACTCTCTCACTATAACTTTCGGTAATGAAAGTACTCCCCTCTAGTGAAGATGTTATTGGGGTGTACTTTTAGCATAGACACTTCTCTATTGTAAATAACTTGCACAGAATACGACTATCTAATATTTCTATATTATCTGCTTTTTGACAAAGTAAAATAACTTTAAAATATTTTGCTTGATGGTATGTTAATCAGTTGTCTGTTTTACTATTACTGCCATGATACATACATAATGGATACATGCTTATAATAGTTTGCTAAATGTATTATCTTGGTGGATGCAAATATGACATAAATTTTAATATGTAGAATAATCTATGGTATGAGATAAAATACCTCATTGTCTGAATAAGATTATATACTCCCACCTTTACATTTCTGGTAATCATTTCTTAGTTCCCTGTTTCATTCTTTGTATAAAAACTGTCTTCTTTCCTGAATACTTTCATTCACTGTGCAACTCCCAACGTTATGATCATATCTCCTTTAGTAGTTATGTTTGTCTTACATTATTGAATGTGTATTTTCCCCTCAAAATTTTGGAGAAAAGAACCACATTTTATTCATTTTTACAGCCCTCCCATGTCCTGTAAAGTTTTGTTTAATACATTCTTTCCACCATGAATTTTAGATGATAGAAGACCACAGATTCCTTATCTAATATATAATTGTAGTATATGATCAATTAATTTTTACACTTTGGCACTGGGCATTTGTTTCTTTGGCTTTCTTATTTTTGCTTTTATTTTACATAAAAGAAAAAGTTACACTGCTCTATGTAGCACATTTTGTTTTACAAAGACTGTTTTTTCTCTTAAACCTCAGGTTTTCCATTTGTTTATAGATTCATGTTAAAATATGAAGAATATAATAGAATGCTCAAACAATACATAATTTTCACTCAAAATTTTACATAAGTTTTTTTTAAAACCCATAATGATAAAACCTTCATTTGAAATGGAACAGTCAAGATACAGTACATATTTTTAGAATCTGATTGTACCTCTGCTAATAAAGAAGACAAGTACAATTTTGGAAAGTTTATTATCTAGCTTCATGGTGGGTACTGTTAACGGAATTTTGTGATAAGATGTTGGAAATATTCAGATGGAAAAAATTATGTATATAATTCCTGTTCTTTACTTTCTTAGGACTTGCCTTTGATAAAATACCCTCGCTTCAGGACACAGTCACACTAAAAGTAGCACCTGTATGCTACATGAGTCATATTTGCTTTGAAGTCCCTGTAGTGGTAAGGAACTCTTCAGTTTGTCTAGATAAGCTCTTTCTATTTTATTTACATTGATCATACCTATGCAGTCAAGAATTTTCATGCATTATATTAAACATGTCTTAATATCATCATGCATTTAAAATATCTGACATTACAAAACTTGTCTGAGACTTTGCTGATTTCAAATGTTTCTGAGGACTTAGAGAAATAATCAGATAATAAGAGGAGAACAACTCTAGTGTTGCTAGCTATCTTTCCACAGGTAAAATTTCAGATTATATTGGGTAACTCCACAACTGGCTGATTATTTGTAAGTGTCATTTGATATTGAGATGTTCCTAATTACAGATCTATATTTGAAATGTCATTGCATGTTTTCAATCTCCACAAGCATTCCAATAAATAAGAAATTGTGATTACGGAATTAAAAAATATTCATGAGAAATATAAGGATCTGCAAAACAGCCACTTTTAGGGTATCAGCCCTGGTACTTCTTCTCTTCAAAGAACCTTCATTTCTTTGTTGTTTTACTCTTTGGTATTACACTGTCCTTAAATTTAATTTTTGTATTGGTATTTCACTTACAGCTTTCAAACGCTTTTTAAAAATGTATTTTATCCATTCACTAATTTGAAAGGAGAATGCATTCACCGTGCACTGCTATAGAAGCTCTGACTATGTGCAGCCTGTGTACTTCCCATTACTCAGTACAATCTCAGAACAAACAATTGGGAAATACTCAGCAAAGATTTATAGATCTTACGGTCTACAATGAAACTTTAAACTCTATATGTGAGATCTCAAATATGATGAGAAAAAATGTCTAAGATTTTTGAACTAACTGTTCCTTATACATTCTCTCATAATTCTCCCCTAATGACATTTGGAACTGAATGACTCAAAGCCTCCAAACACACTTAGAACTATCTCAAGAGAAGTTTCTGAAGTCAGCCCTTGTTATTAGGAACACTCTATCATAAAATAATGGTAGGATTTCTGTCTCACTTATGCATACTTCAGAAACATAAGGAGGAGCAGTATCATCCACCAAAGCTTACAAGCATTTCCAGTTAATTCTACAAAGTCACCCTAAAGCACATTTTCTGGACCTGCCTCATCCTAACAGCAGGGTTGCTACAGAGAGAAGTATCAAAACAACAAAGTAAGAGGGTCACAGTTCTCACCACCTTATACGAAACTGAGTGTCTGATGAGCATTTGGAAGTGTCTGAAGGCAACACAACACACAGCTTCTTCAGCATGTTTTTATCCTCTCATTTTGAATAATTGAAAAATTACTAAGTGGATTTCCTATAAATCAATTTCAAGATGAGCATTATGTTTACTATTGTGAAAAGCACTCTCTGTACTGAATATTTTATACTTTTAGGATTTTTAACTTACTTCATAAAGTGAATTTTGCTCTGAGTGTTTGGCAGAAGAAAAGGTGTATCTTTTCTGCCCATGACAACTTTAAGAGGTAAGAAAAAAAAACTAAAGATTTTTGGCCTAAGGCTAAATAATGGCAAATTTCCAGAAGAAAAGCAAAATATTCTTCCTTCTTAGAACATGGAAATTGAGATATAAAGGGGATCATTTTGCAGCTGTAACTACACCTGTCACTGTACATGACAGATATAATGAGCTTGGGTCCCCCAGGTTCCACAGAAAATGAAATAGGACCCTCAAGAGATCTTCTCATTTCTAAGAAACCTAAGGAGCTGACAGCTATTTTTTTTCAAAAAAAAAAATCAAAAGTGGGTAGATTTTATATTCCCTACTGTGAATTTTCACTTAGCATTGGTTTCATTTATAAAGTTACTTCTTTTAAGCATACACTGCTCTAGAGTAGTAGTATCCCATAGACAAATGTTGAACCTTATATATCTATCATTCATTAATTTCCCATATGCTATTAACTTTATTAAAAAATTTGAGCAGATATGACTAATTTCAATACTACATAATATAGTTCATATATTATACTTACATTTCAAATGCTTATCAATTATAATACTATGATGCATCTGTATCTTTAAAAATATATTTTAAAAGTAACATGCATTTATATTGTATCTCATTTCATCTATGTGTAGGAAATAGTGTACAGTGGAAATCTGCTTAATCAAGTAGATCTAACCAGGTTGAAGAAGTTGGAATAAATGACTTGAAACTATCAAAATATTTCATTTGTGACTTATAATTGAGTCATTATTCTATAAAATATATACTCATGAAACATTCGACTCTTTCTGTCTTATACAAACATCTTCAAGGGCTTCTCATCTATGATCCTGCAAAGTTTATATTAATATCATTCATTCTAGACTCAGGTTAAATTATTACATATTAATTAAACTAGTTTTATTATATATTTGAATACTATATTTGGCATTTTTCTGAAACTTTAATTAGAAATTAATGATAAATAGCAGTTAATTAATTAAACTATAATTCCTGTTTGGTGGTAATTATCAGGATGATATTAATGTAACCTTCTTTTGCCATTGCTTAGGGAAAAGCAAGTTTGAAAATACAATCCTCAGTAGGTGAAGAAGCAAGGAAATATTCACTTAAACCAAAACCATAATCATGATGAAGTTATTATTGGAATAATCTTAGAAAATATATTAATTTGTAAATAAGGAAAATAAGTAGGCAAATATCTAGAAAAATAAATGTATTTTGATTTAAATTTAGTAACTTGACTGGTTTTTATCTAATCTAGTATAATATATGCATATACCCAGTATGAATACATTAAAATAGTTATTTTCATTTATAAGACATGTTCTCCAGGAAAGTTTCATAATAATAATTCTGATAATTTAGGACATATCTGTGAAGGATCAAGCTAGATCAATTATGAAAGGTTTTAAAGATTTCTTCTTTTATAATTAGACAACAGTATGTTTCAAAGAACCAAATCTGACTAAAGAAGAGTTTACATAACCAAGAGAGTTTATATTCCCCTAATGTTATTATATCAAGAACGTGAGGATAAATTATTTGAGAAAATGATGATGATTTGAATTCTGGGTGGGTGTCCTTTGCAGTAAAGATTTATATTACAATTTAAACTTTATCTCATATATAAGACCACAATACACCACTCATTGGAGCCCTTGATGGCAAGCAGGAAGAAAATCAGTAGCTCTTCACTCATGATAATAATAACAATTATTAATCATAAACCTGCCTTTCAGTTAAGACATTTGAGACTCTGCGTCAAAACATATACTTCAAATGTTTAAAAGACACTTTGCTTCCTTAGACAACAATGAAATGCAAATCAAAACAACCCTGAGAATCCACCTTATACCACTCAGAATGGCCAAGATCAAAAACTCGGGGGATAATGACCAAGATCAAAAACTCAGGGGATAAATGCTGGAGAGGATGTGGAAGATATTGCTGGAATTGCAAGCTCAAACAACCACTCTGGAAAGCAGTCTGGCAGTTCCTCAGAAAATTGGACATAGTACTACCAGGAGCTATAACTCTCCTGGGCATATACCCAAAAAGTGCTCCAATATATAGCAAGGACACATGCTCCGCCATATTCATATCAGCCTTATTTATAATACCCAGAAGCTGGAAAGAGCCTACTTGTTGTTCAACAGAGGAATGGATACAGAAAATGTGGTATGTTTATACAATGGGATACTGCTCAGTGATTAAAAACAATGGATTCATGACATTCCTAGGCAAGTGAATGGAATTAGAAAATATCATCCTGAGTGAGATAACTCTGTCACAAAAGAACACACATGGTATGTACTCACTGATAAGTGGATATTAGCCCTAAAGCATGGAATACCCAAGATATAATTTATAGACCACATCAAGCTCAAGAAGAAGGGAGTCCAAAATGTGGATGCTTCATTCCTTTTTAGAGGGGGGAACAAAACAGATTTTGGAGGAAATAGTGACAAAATGTGGAACAGAGACTGAAGGAAAGGCCAAACAGAGACCGCAACATCTGGCGATCCATCCCATATATATCACCAAACCCAGACACTATTGTGGATGCCAAGAAGAGCTTGCTGACAGAAAACCGATATAGCAGGCTCCTGAGAGGCTCTGCCAGTGCCTGAAAAATAAAGAGGCAGAAGCTCTCAGCCATCCATTGGACTGAGCACAGGGTCTCCAATGGAGGAGTTAGAGATAGGACTGGAGGAGCAGATGGGGTTTGCAACCCATAGGGAGAAAAACATCAACCAACCAGACAGCCTAGAGCTCCCTGGGACTAAACTACCAACCAAAGAGTTCACATGGAGTGACCCATAGTTCCAGCTGCAAATGTAGCAGAGGATGCCTTCTTAGGCATCAGTGGGAGGAGAGGCCCTAGGTCCTGTGAAGGCTCAATGTCCCAGTGTAGGGGAATGGCAGGGCTGAGTCAGGGAGTGCATGGGTGGTTGGGTGAGCACCCTCCTAGAAGCAGGGAGAGGGAGGAAGGGATAAGAGGTTGCCCCTAGAAGAAACTGGGAAAGGGGATAACATTTTAAATGTAAATAAATGAAATATCCAATTAAAAAAGAAACTTTGCCATTTCAACAGGTATCCAGTACAATATTTTCTGCATTCAAAGGTTTTCAAAGATAAAATGATAGTAAAATCTCCTAAGCTTGAGAAATACAATTGAAACAGGGTAATAATTGGTCTCTTAAAATCATTTCAAACCAAGGCAAGGTATTCCTTCAGAATCTATATATAAGGAGGGTTTATTTATTTTTTGCTTTGAAGGGACCTAAGATATTTAATAAAGCAAAGAAAGATACATGAGGCTTTCAAGAGAAACTTAAATTCATGCTCTAAATATCCTACGTAATAAATACTTAGTTGAGAAAAGAAGCTTATAATAAGATTTTAATTTCGAAGGTGTTTTTGTAAAAAAAAAAAAGTATGTGTATAAGCCATTTTTGAACTAAGAGCATGGAATGAACAGTATTGGAAAATGGAAATAAAAGGTATTATTTAAAAATGTAAATGTGAATTTAAAATATGTATATGATCGCCATAACAGAATGCTTTAGAGGTATGACTGTTAGAAATATTTACATTAATGAAATGAGAAAATTGATTATTTGATAAAATGAGAATCAAGTACATTTTAATAACATGAATAAACATGGTCTTGACATTGATCTTCCCCAATCCAGTCTTTTCTCAAGAAGTATTTTTGAAAGCTTTCTGTCACCATTACAAAATGCCTAAGATAATTAACTTACAACGAATAAATGATTGCTTGGAATGGCTGCTTGTATAATGTTAGTTTAGGTCCCCAAAACTGCTTGCATGAGAATCCACATGCGTCCACTGAAGAGACTGAGCATCCCTGCCCTGAATCAGTTCTAACTGGTAAATAAAGCTGCCAAGAGCTAACAGCTGGGCAGGAAAGACACAAACAGGACTTTTAGTATCCCAGGTGAGGCACTAAGAGAGGACTGAGGTGATTCACTTTTCTGGAAGGACAGGAAAAACCCCCACCCCTGAGAAGGCATACATAGAAAGCAGAGCTGCTGTGGAGAAACCAGGAGATCACTGTCCAAGAGAAGTCTCTACCTGCTAAAGTCTAAGGAGGTGGATTAGCCTTGTGGAGGTTAAGAGATTATGTATGTATATACATATACATATATATGTTGTGTGTGTGTGTCTTTCATTTGGGAACACAGGGATGTCGAGCAAGGAACGCTCCACGTCTGAGATCAATTTAAGTATTTCATTTAAGTATAGTAGCACTTTTCTGTCCTTGGGTTGACCCTATACACCTTAAAGAAGCACAAATGATTCAAATTAAACGATTTGAAAAAAAATTCAAGTAGTTCCATTTTATCTTATTGTCAATGCATAAACAGCAAAGAGTAGAAATATGATAGACAAATAACTGTTGTCTGAGACTATGTTTCAGTTTATACATAAGAATATGGATTATATATCAAGGGGCAGGTCCAAAGACCCTTTAATTGTAAGGTGACAATATAAATGAAAAAAGTCAAAAAAATAGCCCTATATTAATTGGTGTGTACTTGAAAATCAACCAGAATTTCTATAACATAAGAATGTATTAGATTTTAAAATTAATTAAAAGAGAATATATAATTATTTTATTACAAAGTAACAAATGACTATTAAAATAGTGTGTGTCTTAGCTATGCTTTTATTTCTGTGAACAGATACCATGTTCAAGGCAACTCTTATAAGGACAGCTTTAATTGGGACTGGCTTACAGGATCAGAGTTTGAGTCCATTATCATCAAGAAAGGAACATGGCAGTATGCAGGCAAGCATGGTGCAGGAATTGCTGAGAGTTCTATATCTTCATCGGAAAGCTGTTAGGAGAACACAGACTTCCAGGCAGTTAGGATGAGGGTCTTAAAACCATGCCCACAGTAACATACCTATTCCAAGGCCTCACCTTCAAATAGTGTCATTCCCTGGGCCAAACATATTCAAACCACTACAATGGGTAAGAGAATTTTCTTGAACAATATAATTGTACCTCAGTTCAAAATTTAATCACAAATGTGAAAATCCAACCATAGCCCCAGTTTTGTCTATAAATCCTGTACATTAATGGGTGGACACAAGAGGATAACTGGGACTTGTTGGCTGTTAGCCTTACTCTAAATAAATAGCCTTAAATAAGTAGAAAACAATCTACACATGTGTCTTTTTACCCACAGAGAAGTCTATTCCTCAGTCTTCATCAAGGAAACTTCTCTTTGTAAAATATGGAGACCACTACAGAAAACTACAACTATAAGTATACAGAATTAATGACCCCAGACATAAAGGATATATATACAAAATACACCCACACCTAAGAGTCAGGTAACATGGTGGATGGGTCGGGGGGGGGGGGGTGAGCATTCAGTGTTTATCAGATCCAGGGAATCGGGCACTGTGATGTGATATGCATCTCCTAGTAACGTCAAAATCTATATGCATAAATTCTCACCAACATGATTGACTGGATGTGAGCTGCACAAGCATGACACCAATGAACTTGTCAAACTGAACAAAAAAAGATGCCAGGAAGCCTCAAGCCTACACAAAGAACCAGCACCAACTGAGTGAAGCTAGAGCAGGATGCCTTGTAACTTCTAGTGAAGGATACACTAACTGCTTGCATAGTACCAAAAGATCAGCCTTCAAAACATAAATACACACAACAGTGGATGGATGTAAGGAGTTCTATCTGTGTGTGTGTGTGGGTGTGTGTGTGTGTGTGTATATATATATATATATATATATATATATATATATATATATATTTATGTGTGTGTACATATATATGTTTACACAAATAAAGGTATGCATTGAAAAACAATACATTAAAAACAGACCATGAATTAGAGGGAGTGTTGGGCAGGCTATATGGGAGGATTTGGAGAGAAGGAAGGGAAGTGAGAAAACTAATAATTGAAATGCAACCTGACAAATAAAATATATCAGTGAAATATATAAACAATTTAAAAACTAAGTTAGTGATTAGAGCAGGATAAGAAATGCTATCATCTGTCATCCTAGAGCACCTCTCCAGTATGTTTGTGTACGTATACATACATCACATATGTACAACCCTCATAAAATTCACAGACATATGAACAAATTAAAGACTTTTGAAATATAGGTAAATTTCAGATTTATTTATATCTGTGGGGCCGTTTTTTGTTTCTGTTTAGAAATATCATTTCACTATCTTGATAGAGGAGGCTTTAAACTTGTATTTCTCTTTTCTCCCAAATCCTGATCTTATATCTGTGCTCATATTGTGGTGATATGTTTCTCCAGAATATTTTCAACAACTTAATGTTATTGGAGATAAGCTTTAATTGAATTTCTGTAAAGATTATATGCATAAATATAATCCATATATAGTCAAAACTAGAGCATTGCTACTATAGTTCTTGTAACTTAGTTTAATAATTAAATACTTTATTTTGAGTTTTTTTTTTGTCTCTAGAAATAGGTAGCTTTCATATATTGGACTCTTTTAGTCTATTTATACTCAGTAGCTTAAATTCTTCCAAGGAAGAGACAAGAGATATTGAATGTGAAATCAAGAAAAGTACTGCAGGGATATTGGCAGAAATCTATACAATTACAAATTATTCTTCTGGGGAATATATTCACTTTCTTAGAAAGGATAGACTGTGCTCTTTTGAGATTAATTTATTTTGACCATACTTTGTAGTTACAAGTAGTTAATATACTGATCAATTTCATGTATTGATGAAAGTTGTTGCCCACCAGTACTTCATCCCCATGTGGCCTTGCAAAGGAAGTTAAAGATTTTCACTCATAAAATTAACAATAGAGTTTTAAAGTGGGCACTTTAAACTACAATAACAAAAATAGGTTCATAGCAAGCATATATATATATATATATATATATTCATATGTAGAATTGTGATAATAGACTCAAATGTGCTTATTTTTAAAATTCGCTGCCTACATGCATTTAATAAATATGATTTAGCTAGTTTACCAAGTTTACCAATAAATATGATTTACCAAGTTTAGCACCTGTGAAAGTTGGAGAAGATTAAATTTAATCCAATTTATTTTTATATCTGGTTCTTTTGATTTTGATTTTGTAACTTACACAGGAAGAAAAGGCATGGAGTTAGTTGGGGATGAAGGTGGAGATGATCAGGGCAGATTTTGGAGAAGGATACAGCATAATAAGAATATATTATATGGAAAAAGTTTTTCAATAAAAAGACCATCATATTTTATCTAATTGTTATTTCTCATTATTATTTATTTTGTATGTAAAACTTGAATAAAGCATTGTATAAACCAATATTGTAGGTAAACATTTTTCTTTCATCTGGGCTTATAATCTATTTTTTAAAATAGAAAATATCCCTACACTATTAGAAGATATATTTAACTGAAACACTAGTCATGTTGATAGAATTTATAAGCAAGATGTCAATATTTTAGATAAACTAATTGAATCTCTTTGCTTGATTCCAAAACACTTCCTGTGACTGAGGCCACTTTGAGTTATGGTTATTTTCATGGCTTGGGAAGTATCACCTTCTTAATAATGCAGACATTTTGCATAGCAGCCAAGTCAGAGCATTAGGACAATGAATAACATTTAATGACAGGGTGAATGAAAGACAAAGTTAACTGTTCAATATAAAATGCCCAATCATAAGGATGGAGAAATGATAGCTTAGTCTAACTGCTATGAAAATTTTTGGACATTTTCACATCTTGGCAAATGACTGGTACTCTTACAATACCAGATGTGGATATTTGCTTACCCATTGAACTTTTTCCCTGAGTCTTTCTAGAATCATTTATATATGAAGTATTCCCTCCATGTTCATGATCTAAATGCTTGTGCTTAAGTTTGTGGTGCTAGTTGGAAGACTATGGAAATTTTAGGATGGAGAAAATTAACAGTAAACATATATCGCTAGTGGTGAAAATTTTTACTTGGTGTGGGTCCAGTTTTCTATCAACTTCTTTTTGTTTTCTGATATATATCACCATTAAATGCTGATTCCACTCCCTCATGCCATACACTTCTCCCAGACACAGACAGTGCTATTCTGTTTTGTCCTTCATTCTCTGATGGAACTGAAAGTTTTTAGCTGTCATGAGCCAAAATAAACCTTTGCCTCTCACAAATTATTTCTGTTAAGAATTTTCTCGGGTGAAGTGTAACGGATGGACTTTGCCATTGTGATGGGTAAAGTTGATTGTATACCTAACCATATTGATAATCTCATGGAGACAGGACTCTCAACATGCCTGTTGGGGGATTATATTGGTTATAAAAATTAATGTGGAGTGATTTATCTTAACTGTGTGTAGAAGCTGGGCTGTGTATGTGAGTAAATGATTCACCAGCATGTAGGAATTTACTGCTCTCTTATTTACTGCTCTCTAGATATATTGTGGCCATTGGCTTCAAGCATCCATTAATTTCACTTGCAAATATGGAGACTATGTGTTGAAGAATAACTGAAAATACATCTATCACTCTTAAAATGTTTTTTTTGTCAATTTTTATCATAGTAACAGAAATGTAACTGAATCAATCACCTATATATTTTTCTATCCCTGCAATCCCTGCAATTTTGCTTTAAATATTTATTGAAAGTGTCATTA